>NW_009187212.1:0-26709 GCF_000690835.1 Fulmarus glacialis
GCGAGTTGCTGAGCCTGGAGCGATTTCCACCGGGCCCTCGTGCCGCTCCCTTCCTTGGGCCCCTTGGACTGCTGGAGTGCTCGTGACCCCCCGGACCCTCTCCGGTGGGACTGTAAGCTATAATGTTTCAAGTGGGAGAGGGATGACCGGGGGGATAAAGCGGAGCGAGGGAAAGGCACCTAATGCGATTTCAGAGAGCCCTCTGGCAGTCCGTCCGTGGGAGGCTGCCATGTATAATAAGGAAACGATTTGTCTGGGAATGATTCAGCGTGTAAAACTCTCCCTCCCTGACCTCTTCCTAAGCCCCCAGCACGGGATTGCGGGAGGTTTCCAGCGGAGGAGAGCCGATAAGGCGCAATAGTTTTCATATGCTCGCAGGAGAGGTAGAAGTGTCTGTGCTGAGGCAGCGTTCTCACGGCCATGCAGGGCTGCGTGGAGCTGCGTGGAGCCACATTTCACCTTTACCCCATGGAGGGAGGTGGATTTTGCCCTCCTTAGAGACACATTAACCATTCCTTTTCTCCCCATCCGGCCCTCAGGCTTGAGCTTCACACAGCCTCTCCTCCTGCCCTGGGGAGCGTGAATAGCAAAACCCCACCGGCAGCTGCAGAGCTCCTTCCCTGCCGATTTTCATGGGGCTGCCTCCACACTCTGAGGTGGCCCACTGGTATTTCCCCGAGGTTTCCACCCCTTTTGTGGGTGACCCATGGGGACAGCTGGAGGCTGGAGCAGCTGCCCTGCAGGAGCCCGGCGATGGGGGCTGGTTTTCAGCAGGGGAAATTTGTGTGAATTTTCTGGAGCTCGCTCTAGGCACAAGGGTTGAATCGTTTTTGCTTCTTAGGTGCTCTGGGAGTTCCTCCTGTCCAGCACTGTAAGCCTTTACCTGACTTGCACAAATGATTACAAAACTGATGTTTCTTGGGAATTGAACTGGTTTTATAGGTTATCAGGCTCTCCCAGAAAGTGCGGTGCATATTTCCCATTCAGAATTCACCGTGTGCAGAGGGGAAGAGGAAAGACAGCAACAAAATAAGATCAGCGGCGCTGAGTTTACAAATGCTGACTTTTAAAATAGTAGCCACCTGTGTGTGCTTCCCTGTCCCCTAATATGCACCCTGACATTTTTGCAGCTTTTTTTCATTGAAAAGCTTTATTTTCCCTTGGGGTGGGCTCTTTTGCTGCTTGCTTTCTGCAGTTAGTTATACCAATGCAAAAAGGATATGAGGTGAGTGGATCAAATGGGCAGGGATTTGTGGGCAGCCTGAAGGGGCTACAGATCCCTGCCTGCTGCCACTGTCACGTGGGAAAGAAGCAGCTGCGCTTCTGTGCAGTTCCCTTCCAGAGCAGCACAGCTGTCTCCAGATCTAGCGTTGCTCCTTTCCTTTTCATTAGCTGAACGTACCTATCGCCAAGATTCCTGACCCTACAAGTTCTGGGCAGTCTAAACACTCCGTGTGGCTGAAGGCCATGAAATACATACAGCATCCCTTGGGGAGCTGGAGAGGGAACCGAGCCTAATTCAGAGATGGGAGAAGAGACAAGCTCTGCAAAGGAGCGACCGTTCTGCTGCGAGATGAGGCTGGACTGGGCATGCAATGGTGTTTCAGGGTGAGAAGTTAATGACCTTCATCAGCTCACTTCCCCTACAGCAGTGACTTACGCCTATACCTGCTGCACTGCTGGTAATGTAACCAGCTCAGCATGGGAGCTATGTTTGAACTAGTTGTCAGTGTGCAGCTAAAAAGCTGCTGGTGGGCACCACAGGGTTAGTGAATTCACAGGGTGCAAGGCCAAGGTGAATGGGGCACCCGGTGTTAGCCAGCAGTGAGGCTCATGCTCAGCAGTGAAGGAGATGTCAGAAGTTCAAACCAGTACTTAGGGTTTGTGAATTCACCTTCTGAATACATTGCTCTCCAGGTTCTTCAAAGATATCAGCATGGACTGTAAGTGAAGTAAGTCCTTTCCCTGTTATTAGGTGATATCTATTAGCAGACAGCTCATTTTCTGTTCTGTTCCTGGTGGGGACATTTTGGCCAGAAACAGTTTCCAATCTGGCAAGCACAACGAAAGTATTACAGGGAGGGAGAGAAGTCGAGATCCATGGAGGAAATATTTTTATTCTCTTTTTCTCGCTGGTTTGAAAATAGCCCCTAAGCAGCGTATGTCATCCAGGAACTGAATTGTCTCAAGTTGCCTGTTCGTATGTATCAGCTAGTAACAAGTCCACTCTGCACTTCTGTCTCTTTTCTGATTTTGGTTGGAATTTTGGAAAAAGCAGCCTTGACTGAGATTCCTACACGGGCTACGTATCTGCTGGGTCTGACACTGGCCAAAACCTGCTGCTGTGTGGGATCTGTGTGTGCAATAAGCTGTCCTTTGTGAATGTCTTGTCCTAGTTCCTAATATCCAGAGGTTGGCTCTGAAATTTGTCAAAAGCTTTTGCCTCTCAGCAGCTACAGTTTGCTATCACAATGTTGGATAGACTTGTTACCAATATGAATGCCCAGTCCCAACTTTGTGTGTTTACTTTCTCCCCATAGTTGCCAGTACAAGTGCGTTGCAGTCTGGCAAAACCAATAGCGGAGGAAAAACAGGGATTGTGGAGGAAAATCAGCGGCTAACTGTCTGTCAGTCATCATCTTCCTTGCTCTGCTGTTCACTTTTGCTGTGCAGAACAAATCACGTAACCTTTCAGTGTCTCAGTTCCATCCCGTATAATGAGGACAAATATTAATTTGTCTCCTAGAGACAGAGAGAGGTTGCGTTCATACTTACAAAGTGCTTTGGTAATCACAGGTATTCTGTCAGTGCCATATATTGTTATCCCACTGTCTGAATGATCAGTGTTTCCCACCGTCTGGCCACTTGGAGCTCGGTCTGCAGGGTACTGCGTGGCCAGCTTCCCGCTATGCCCCTGTGCTGAACATGAGACAACTGAGAAACTGTGGGTCTGTGTCACTGGTGCTGGACATGACACTTGGATCTGCACTGTTACTTTTTACCTTGGTGCATTGGTGGCACATGGAGCCGTCGTGGCAAGGACAGTGTGTAGCTCCACGGGGATCTCATCACCTCCTCCAAGCAGCTTACACATCCTTCTTTCTCTCCCCATCACCCAGCCCGACAGCCTTTTTCACCACCTGCCCTGTGAGCCCCCTGAATTTTCTGCTCTCCACCCATGGCTTGTGATGGGATGGTCAACAAACCCATCTGCTCAGGCTCTGTGATCCTGCACCTTGGCGTGGTGGGGGGCTAGCTCAGCAGTAATTAACAATGTACACTTCATTAGCAGTTCTGCCATGACTTTTCCGAGCAGTCTGTAAATGCCACACCAGCCCTTTCTTTATTACCGTTTCCCCACTTCACTGTGGAATTAATTCTTTCAGACATCATCCCAGAGGAGCTACTGCTCGCTCACTGATACATAAGCATTTCTTATCCCCTGGCTTCCTCTGGTTTTCATACCTGAAATATTATTTCCCCTCTTGCCCTATCCTCCCTAGACACTTAATACTTTACATTTCATTTATAGTCCCTGTCTGATATTTTCTCTCTGCATTTTGTTGTCTTGGTCTTGTTTTTTTGGTTTCCCAGTCTCACTCTTTTATACAGCAAAATGGAGTTTGGAGTCTTTCTGAATCATCCTGTAAAGCTGAGCAGAGCACAAGCTCCCAGCAGCAGCATTCTAAGTGCTGGCTAAAAAATATTCCCAGAAGCCCTTCATTCTTCTTAAATATATTTTGCGGGTCCCTTCTGTAGAACATGGTTGCAGTGCTGCAGAAGCCATTGGTTGCATTTCTGTTGAGAAGCCCAGGACTCTTCCACAAGGACAGCTGTGCAACCACAAAGGAAATACTTTATTTTTCTTCTCCTAAGAGCCTTGCAGAAGCTAATCTTCACAAGAGCCCCGGGGTCTTGCACAGATAGGAAAGCTGTCACACAGTCACTTAACCAGGAGAAAACCAAAAGCACAACTGGGATTGGGATTTTTGCACTGGTGCCTGCAGGCATGTTCTTGGAAGGTCTTTGACAGGTCTTCTGCTGCCCTGGTGCATGCACGCCACTTGCCCTGTACTACATGCAATGGGATTTGCCACCAGGCATGGACAGCTAACAAACTTTGATGCAGGAAGAGAAGTAGGACTGAGGCATGGGTTTGGGAGAAGCATGGATTTATTATGATACGTGGTACATATTATGATACCTGATACATAGGATACGTTTTGTGAAATGGCCCTTTTAGCTGACTAAAAAAATCAATTACTTGCATTTGAGATTCCTGCTTGAAAGTCAATCTGTTTGCAAACAGCCAAACAGCATAAAAGTAAATTGCTGAAAGGTAGTCAGCAAGCTGTTTCCCCTACACCCCAGCATTGATATGAAGCATAGTGGCTTTGCACAGGGTGGGAAATCCATGTGGATCATCTTTAGGACTCATTTGTCACCGTGTGTGCAAACCCATCTCGATGTCCCTCACTGGCCAGGTGATGAGGCACGACTGTGCTTTCCTGGGCTTTGCCTCTCTGGAAACACCGCCACAGTGCAGCAGCAAACCAGGACTAGCTCTGCCCTCGGCTGCAGGCAGAGTGTTATGCTCCCTCCCCAGCACCGGTTTGCCTCTCTTCTCTGCTGCGTAGGGGGGGTATCTCAAGCGCTGCAGTACCGTGGCTGAACAAGCATTCCTCCTTGTTCTGGGAGAGACCTGGGACCTGGGCTAGGCTGTTCAAGGTCACCTTGGATATTTATGGTCGTTGCTGCAGTGTGTTGCTCTGACCTGTTTGTGCGCCAGTAGTCCCAAGCTGCTGGTTAGTAGGCAAGAAGCTGGGTTGCTGCTGCTTGCTGTATGTTGTCTTTTGAATCTTGCTGCTGAGGGGTGTCTGGACCCGGGGAGGGTCGCTTCTTTGGTTTGGGAGCCATCCAGAGCATAGATTCCCTGATCACATGGCATGCGGATTATTACTTTTTAGTCACAAATGAAACAAAGCACGAAAACTGAGATGTGATGTAGAACACGAACACCCAGAAAGTCTGGATGTTCGGCTTTCGCAGCTCAAGCCAGTATCTGCAGAACATAAAGGGTTAGTTATTCTAGCAGTAGCATGATTAGGTGCTATGAACACTAATGATCCAAAAAGCTCAGTTTTAGCTTACGTGAGAATTGTATCCAATGTTTTCATGCCTGTTAACTTTGCAGACAGCAGGTTTCCTACAGGAGCCAGAGATCCAGGCAACTACATGAAAAGTGACTGCAAATGCACGTAGTGTCTGACTGGAGCTGTGGTCTGTAGTGGGAAGTTAGGCAAGGTGAGACCGTAAAAGGCCGGTAATTGTACACAGGAGATGGCTGTGATTGCTTTGAATGTGGAGCCGTTGTCAGGAACACAGAGGGAAAAGCATAGCCTATTTGAGCGCTGTTATCTCAAACTTGTGGCTAAGTGAAGTTAGGAAACGACTGGGGGGTGCTGTTGTTGCCTGTGCATTTTCACCTCTGGGATTTGTGGAAACTTGTGATTTTGTGCTGCAAAAGCACAACGAGGGTTCCTTATTCACAGGTATTCCCATGAAAAGGGACAAAAATGCTGCTACCGTTTGCCAAGTTTCATTAATCAGCAGCCAGAGGTTACATGAAGGCTATGGTGTCTACCAGATGGGAATTCAAGGACCAAAAGGAGAGGTTTCAAGAATGTTTGTTTAAAGGCACTTCAAGGTTTTTTTCAGTTTTGGCTCCCGAAACATAACTGCCATCCTTTAACTATTATCAATGGCATTAGAGCTTCACGTAGTAACAGCATGCTGGGATCCATGAGAGAGTGTCAGACTGGCTTGCTGCTACATGAAAAATGTCAAATCTTGCAGCATCTCAGCTCTTGATTTTTGTCTGGTTTTTAGCACTTTGGAATTTGATGCCGTCATCTTATCAAAGGGAAAAATGTCTCAAATTAGAGCTTGCTTTAAACAGATGCTTTGCAGTCTCAAATAAGTACAATTTGTAGGCATAACTCAGTGAGAAATTTAAATGTTGAAGGCAGCTACATTCACCAAATTGCTGGGATCCAGCTAAATAGATGAATTTTTACTCTAGCTTCCCATCACCCCTTGAGCAGACCTTTTCCTTCTGAGGTATTCCTCTCGATTTGCTCTTATCCCTGAGACTCTGGTCTGTCTTCCACGCTGAATGGCACCGCTATCCCCTTGTCTTTGTGTCTCTTAGGCATCGCTGTTCCTGGTTGTGTGACGGTGTTGTACTTCATACGTTGCTGTGTGTGTGCAAAAAGCCTTAATTATGGCATGTTAACTGAAACAGTATGTAGAGTGTGGGCTAAACTCTGGGATATTTTTAGTCTTTGTTGGCCTTGTCATGGCCCTTGCTGTATTTCTCTGGGAAACAGTTGCTGAGTAGCATCATTTAGCTTGTCCCACATAACTCCGGGCTCTTGGAAAGCCGGAGTTTCCTGCCAGGCTTGAGACTTCTGGGACGGCCGCTTTCCCACTGGGAATGTGCCCATTTTAGCATGTAAGATCTCATGCCTTATTAATTTCGATGAGCGTTCGGGGTGGAAAGGCAATCTCAGGGCTATACGTTAAGTGTTGTATTTGGGGGGGTAAAACCCAAAGGTCATGAGTTTAAACTGTGGCTAGGTTATGTGTAGCAAACGTCTGTATCTCCTTGCTCCATTTGCAGAGCAATTGGAGCCACGCTGCATCATTGCTGTCGAGGGTTCCTGATGCACAGGTATTTCCATGAAAAGAGACAAAAAGCATTACTGCTACTGGCAAATGAAGATGCTGTGCATGGGTGGAGGACAGAGAGCCAAATCAATGCCTCCATGGAGAAGCAGTCACCTTAGGCCCACAGTGGTTGACTGCTGGCTGGACTGTCAGCATGGCGGATGGGCAGCATTCAGGTTGGCCAACGTCTGGCTGCTAGTGAGGGTACATGGGGAAAAAGTGAGGGTCCTGGCTAGGGGTGTGGGAGAGAGTTTGTGATGTGGGGATGTCAGGAGATTTGGAAGGAAGGATGTTGGAAGGCCAGGGTGGGATTACAGGGGACGTAAGAGAACTGGGGTTACAGGGGTGGCCAGGCCCTCCCCAGGGAAGGACACCTGACCTGGATCCCATGGCAGCATTAGCGTTACTGCTTCCAAAACAGCTTGCTTGAAATGCTGGTGTCCAAAGTGAGGGCTGATGAACCCGGGGCCAGAGATGTGGCCCCAGCTGCCTGCCCTGCCCCATCTGTTAGGGCCCCTGTTTCACAGCAGAATAGGCAGGGGGACAGATAAACCTGTGCTGCCTCCAGCTCCTGTGCAAAACCCATCTTTTAGGTCAAACCAGTGAGGATGATGGGCATGAACCGAGCTCTCTGGCTGTAAGCTGTTGTGTTTAAGTGCAGACACATGTTCTACTCTGCCCATTGCTTCAAGCAGTGGTAACATCTGGCAAATGGTTGAGGCAGAGATCTGGGGATGGTGATTCCTTAAACTGGTGTAACATGATTAGCTAGGGCTCATCAGGTTTTTGAACCTATAGTATTCACCTCTTTCTTACCCTCAGCACTAAAAGCCTTTTTTTTTGGTGTAATGAGAATTTCACGTAACAACATGGCTCCAGGAACTGCAGCTTTATAAAGAAGAGAAAGTTATGAAAGATTGTATAAAGTCACCATGTTCTGTTATATTATATAAAAATTAAATAATACCATACTTCAGAGACAGAGAGAAGCGCTTTTATTAGCTGAGAAAACACACATGAAATTCAAGTTTTACATGCAACAGCACAAAAAGGGGGTAGCAGGGCTGGGAGCAGAACTGACTTCTTCCATGTCTTAACACAGAGAGGGCAAAAAGAGAGCAGCTGAAGATCGTGAGTGTGGAATTCTTCCTTTGCTGGGCAAAGCATTGCATTAAGAACTAGAGTGATTTATTTTCTGCAGTCATTATACTTGCTGAGAAGAAGAAGACCTTTATATATTTTAGTTTAAAACTAATTGTTCACTTTGAAAACTGCTAAGAATCTGAGAAGTGAATTTAAGAATAAGTTTTTCGAAGAAAACACTGCTGGTCCCAAACTGAACCAAGACTTAGATTAATCACAGTCTTCTGTGCAATAGAAGGCATTTGAGAATCCATCAAGTTCATGGGAAAGTGATCTTGGAAGAGCAACAAATAAATACTGTGACCTTTTGACTCTGCTAGCCCTGGAGCTGTGGTAAGTTTGCAGTCAGGCACTTGGTTCCAGACAGGAATTTTCATTGCTGCAGTGAAGTAAATCACCATGAGGAGGAGGTCTCGCTGGCCCTGTCAGCAGGAGATATTTTCAGAGCTCTAATTCCCTGCGGGTGCCCCTCCATCAGTGACAGCGTAAAAGGGAGCCAAATGATAGATCTGCTCAGGAAGCCTGAAATACCAGCATCTTAAACCATGTTAGTTAACACAGTACCAGAAATGCCAGCGTTATCACTGTTGTGGTCTGCAGTGGTGGTTCTGGCTGAATCCCAACAGTATGGGATGGATTTGTCCCCGAGGCAGATTTAGTGAGGGAACGGAGGGTGCAGTAGTGCTCTACAACAGCATCATCTTGATGTGCCACATGTAGGACACGTGACGTTCGCCATTCCTATCCGCATCTCTTCAGCAGTTCAAAGAAGCTGAATTAATGATGGGAAGTAAAATAGCTTTTGGAAAAATCATTGTTTTTCATGATTATTAATTTAACGATCCTTTGAAACAAATGCTTTTTAAACCTTATGTTAGGGGAGGGGAGTTTCTCTGCAATTGAATTGGCTGATTCGGTTTTTTTGGCTTTGCTTTCTGTAGTCTAGGCATAGCTGTGTCTACTCTGGTTTGGACTCTTAACGTCTCGTGTTTTAATTAGTTAAGCTGCAGACATTGAACCAATTGTCATATTGCCAGATTGGTTTTCAGACCTTGTGAGATCAGGCCTGGAGAGGTTTGATTTGTCTTATAGAGCCTAAAAGCTGAAAAAGTGACTAGAGGTTCTGTTTGTTTTGACTTACATATTTTATGGAGATGGAGGCTAATCTTTTACTGTTCAGATTTTCAGTCTTCTCTCTCCATCTTTACTTCCAAATGAATACTGGAAGAAGTTAAGCCTGGTTTCCTGCACATTTGTGTCTTGTGATTGGTTGTGAACCCTGATGAATGTAGTTAGGTCTTATATATAAGACTATTTCCGATGTGGTTTACTTTAATAAGGCACAGGTACACATTTCAGCCTTTCCTGGAGCTGCTAGATCTATGTCCTATCCAGAGCTTGTGTTTGTGAAGTTTGTAAGAACTTACTTATCCCGGAAACCTCCACTTTTCTCTGGTCTGGATTAAAACTAGTCCATGAGTTCCCAAGTTATTAGGAAGAAGAGAGAGTCAGACTGACTGGGTCTCATTTCCTTAGGAACCAGGAACAGGACTGATTTTTGTGTGATTGAGGAACTAGCGCTTTAAAGAAATGACCAGCCAGTACCAGACTTGGGATAAAATTGAGAGTTGAAAATAATGGTTTCCCCTGATCGGTCATCATGCGCAAGGGAATAAAAGGCCTGATTACCGCTGAGACTGCTTGGGGAGACAATACAACCAGGCTGGATGTTGTTTTGTTCTGCTTGATTGCCGCTTTCTCCATGTGAGCTCAGCATGGCATGGCCGGCGTGTCACGTGAGGAGAGTAAGAGTTTGTGCTCTGTGCGGTCATTATCAGGTTGTCCATGGAGAATGCGGCTAATACAGCTCTTCTCAGCATTGTAGCTCCTGCTGGGGGGTCTTCTGCACCAACAGGCTCCTTGCAGTTGCTCACTGATACAACTATATGAGCAGGACTCTATAGGGGATGCCCTGTCTTTGTCTTTGCAGTCTGTGTGGGCTCTGTCCCTACCCTTATTAAAAGACTAGGCATGTCAAACATGCTGAGATCCATTAAAATGAGTCCTTTTCCTCTAATGCTGGCAAAATCAGTGCTGCTAACATGAGAGTCTTGCCGTCATCGTGCCTAAAAGGCTGTTATGGAGCAGTGCATGGGACTCGGCTGTGGAGCAGTAGAAATGTCTTGAAGAAAATCACAGGCTTTGCTGTCAGCTGTAGAAACCTCTCCTTCCTCAACATGCGTGCTCAGTGTGAACCTGTGAAATGCCCAAGAAACAACAGCTATAAACTCACTTCTCTGAAATACTTTCTTGCCCTCTTTTCATCCTTTCCCATCTGCTCTTTTCTTGTGTTTCTATTCCTTTGGTGATGATAAAGACCCCCCATATTCATTCTGTGGATTCCCTCCCCCTCAGGCAGCCAGTGAAAAATACAAATGGCATTTGATGTAAATCAGAGTAAGATTCTCCTGGGTTTTTTCCCGGCTTTTCATGCTCTAGGCATTAGTATAATGAAGGAGAAGGCAATGATTCTTATTTAATTTACATTCTTTAAGGCAGATTCCTTTGGCATGTGTGGGATGGGAAAAGACTGGTCAGTGTGGCAACGTGTGAATGACTAAGTCTGGACTGAGGGCTGATCTTTCATTTATTTAGGCAAAGACAGGAATGTGCCCCCTGCCTTCCTTCGGCAGATCGCCCTCACCTGCCATACCCTCCCTTGTCGCCTCTTTGTGAGCAGTGATTCACAGGCTCACTAAGAACGTAGCAGCTGCAGAGCATCCCGATTCCAGGAATGATGACAACTGCAATGCTGCTCCACCACCAGCTGAGAGACGCTCCCATAACTGGCCAGAGCAATCACTCAATGAAAGGAGAGATCTTTTGGCTGAGAATATATATATATATTATACACAAAAAAGCCAAACTAGAAGAGCTAGGTTGGCCTGACCTGTCCCTGTGCAAGGGGGAGTAGAGTCTAGTCCCCCACTGCGCCCTACACAGTATTTCCTCCTACTCTGATGCATTCACCATGACAGAGCAAGGGAAAGCAACAAGGTTGGTTTGGCCCCTTGTTTTCCCTGTAGAGTGGCTGCACACAGCCTGATGTTTAATGTTTCTTGCAGTGAAGTGGATACAGCTTTTTTCTGGCAGGACTGAAGGAACTGGAACTGCCTATGCCACAATTTGTTCCCTGGGTCCTGCTCACTGGGAGAGCTGGTGCCAGCCTTTACTCAGAGCAGATGATGTCTTACAATCAGGATGTAAGTGATTGCACTATTAGGATTTTTTTCCAAGTCAAAAATGGCTCTCCAATAATGTAAAATTTTTCATCCCTGATCATACTGTGATGGGTGCATGGTAGTTCTGCTCCCCCAGCAAATCATCCTTTCCAATAGACAAAGGTTCACCGATTCATTTATTTGCCATTTTTTCTCTCTTTTAAAAACTCCTTAAATTTCCATCTGGGAAAACTGGGAAAATATTTAATTGCCTTAAGACCGCATCATGGGTTTGAGTCTGATTTGCTGAAGCTTTGAGGCCAGACAACTTTATTAACAACAGTAGATTCCTTTTCATATAAATCCTCCTTTTCAGACAACATCTTTCCTAAAGAGTTTCACAGCTGATTATGGACACAAATAAGTCATCAGAAAAAGTTATTGATACTCAGTGCTTGGCAAGCCCTGAGTTATTATCCAGTTAATGCTGCGGCACTGTGCATTTCCAGCTGTGTTGCAGTGGCACGCAGACCTCAGCAGCTGTTGCGGAGCTCATCAAATAGCTGTTGAGCATCATCCCTGATTTGTCATAAACATAAAGGTTCCTCTGGGGAAAGAATGTTATCACCTGCCACAGCCCGGCTACACTACAGCGATGCTCCGGCACTGTCGTTATCATAGGGATGCTGCTTGTTTGAATTCCTCCCTTCTCCCCTTTGCCTTTAGTATTTTTCCTTTTTTTGGGACAGTTGTGCTCAGATTATTCATAGCCTTATGCTTCTAACTGACTTGTCTGGAAGTGTAGTTTGGTGTACGCTTTAGGGCTACCTGACTTCATTTCTTGCTAACCAGCTAAGTTTACATTTTAAAAAATATTTGGATGCCTAACAGTACCAAGAGGCACAGGACAGAGGTTTTTTGTGAACTGCTCAGGTATGTTCCCCCTGTAGAGAGGAATGGACTTTCAGGTGTAGGTTGTGGGATGGACAAAAGCTATGTTTTATGTAGGATTTTAGTGTTTGCATTTATTCTGAGTAGGAACAAAACCAGGAAACTTCAAAACAGGAAAGGAAATTCTGAGGGGGAAAAAAACTTTATTTGGGGTTCACAGAAAAGCTTTGTTTTAAGAAATGTTTATCTTCAGATGCATAATACAGAACATGCTGAAGCAAAACCTTATTTCAGAATATTTTATGCTTCTCAAAGTTTTCCATGTCTGATTTTTCCATTTTCAGAACTTTTCCAGTTTTCTTCCTTTTTTTTCCTTTCAGACACAATTTCAGCAGAACTGATATGATTTCCCAAATTGTTTTGGCTCAAGGAAAAAACTTCCAAAGATTCTCTGACCACTTCAGCCTTGGTGCTGCTGAAAACCCTATTTCAGTATTCATGTGCTTCGTATAGACTTGAAAAATCCAGCCCATGGTCTGGTGCAGATGTTTTGCAAATGCAAGAGATTACAGTTAAGCTCCTGATCCTGGTGGCCAGATCACTTAAACTCTCTGTGTTGCACACGTTTATTGATATTATGTGAACAACAATACAGTTGTTTTTCTTTCTGGGTTCTATGATTGTCTAGGCAAGGTCCAAGTTATTGCAGTCCCTAATTTCAGAGTCCAGCTTTTTAACTCAGCCAATACCCCTTCAGGCTTTTAGTTTGGAAACACCTTGGTCAAGTCACTGCTAAGTGGCCCTTATGTTTGTACGGAAACATTATCAAAAGAGACATGGAAGTCACTCCTGGCCAAATCCCCGTTTGGCTGTCTCTGAGAAACACCTTGGCGGCAGTATTTTTCCTTCCCTAAATTGCACTATAATCCCAGGAGATTTGCAATGATTAGTTCCAGGGACACCGAAGTACTAGTGACAGGTGAAAGTATTTGTGTGTTTTCACAGAGAATTGCTTTGTTCGTGACTGTGCTTCTGGCGAAACTTGCCAAGTCACCATGATTGGGCTGTGAACATCCCAGTGACTGTGCTCTATAAATATCCTGGATGGATAGAGACAGTGCAGAAAGCAAACAGAGCACTTAAGCAGTAAGGACTTTTCTGTTGGGCCTGCTGGGTTTGTGCAAGTTGTCATTGTGACTGTTCGTCACAAACAGGCTGCAAAAAATATTTTCAGCGGCTTGAGATAAAATGGACAGAGGTGGAGGCTTTGTGTTGGCTCGAAACAGTGAGATGCTTTCGGGCCAGAAATGTTCTTTCTGCTGCCAGTCCCTAGAAGACTTTTTTGGCCTGAAGGCTCACGTGTAACAGCTTATATATTAATCCAATAAAAGATACACATGGTCTACCTTTTCTCACTATCAGTCCATCCCCTAAAATGTTGCTGTAGCTAATGGTAGCTTATATTTGATTTGTATCCAGTGGATTTTAAGGCTGCAAAATCATCCAGCCAGGATAGATGTCTGTCTCAGTGCTGTCCTCTACCTGTTATTATATATGTTTGTATTAATGACGAGCTATCCTCGTTAGTTGAGCGTTAGTCGATTTAAATATTGAAAACAAATGTTCTCCGATTTCTCTGCCTTGGGGCTAGGAGTGATTATTTCAGCCTTTTCAGTGTATATGAATCTGCATCTATTAGAGATTTCTATTCTGCAGTGAGCCTAACATATGAACTCAGTTTGCAAATTTATCTGAGAAATGCTAAAATTGGCACCTAGTTCTGCAAGTACCTATACTGATAATGTATCCAATGGTCTAAATACCACATTGCTTTGAAATTGCGGTTTTTCAGACTTAGCCATTTGGGTCAATGTCCTTCTGTCTCTTTATTGTTTATATCTTGATGTTGCAGTGTCACCAGGATACATTATTATGACCCTGGGATGCAAACAGCCCATCGCTGAGGTTTTTTTTTTAGTAACTTGGCAACATTATCTAAAGCAAAGCAGACTCTTGAAATTGGGACATACTGCAATACACAGGGACAATGAAAAGTATTTGCGGTACAGAGTATTTCTTGCACATTTGAAATCTCTGTTAATATCAAGCTTAATCAGAAAAGGAGTGGCTGAAGCAAAAATAATTTTTTTGCTGTTTAATATTTCTGATAAAATTAGCATTTGCAAAAAATGCACTTAGAAATGGTATAAGAGTTTCACACAATAACCTTAACAATGTTTATAGTGGTGTTTATAAATATGTATTTAGGGAGATATAAAATTGTAGATCATTGACCTGATAAGCCATAATATACTTTTCAGAGCTATTTAGGTGTGTCGACTGAATGAATGTTTAGAATCGGTGCAGCACATGTAGTAAAAATTTGCATGAAAACTGTATTGATTTCAGGTGCAGAGGAAGCATTTCAATAGCAGAATAGATGGGCTGCTGGATTTATCTGTATTCTAAGCCAGGAGCAGGCAGAATTTACCCAAGGGACCCCTTGTAGTCCTAATGTGAGACGGTGCAAGGCAGTGGGAGGCATTGCATACGAGATGTAATGAAAGACTCTGAGCTGCAGCTCCTGGGTTCAGCTCCTGGGTCTGTCCCGTATACCCTAACAAGGCAGTCTGTGATGGACTCCATCAAATGCCCTCATTTCTAGCCCTTGACACGAGGGACAGCTGCTCCCATGACTACAAGCAGAGAGGTAGAAGTAGATGCTACTCTTCATGCTGCTCTTGACATGAGTCTAGTGATGAGTCCCCAGCACTTTGTGGCTGCTGCACGCTAGTTTCAGCATTTGGGGGCTGCAGAGTTGGGATACCATCAGTAGCAGAAGGTTCAGCCCCTACAGAGCAGTGGGTCAAGGGGGAAGCTTGTGAGTGGGCAGTGGAGAAGGCAGGAGGAAAACAAGAAAGTTTGGGACACATTGCTATGAGTTGCAGAAAAATAACAGGAATTACGCAAAATTGTTACTCAATGTGGTGATGTGCCATTTATGATGAAGTGCCTCAATATATCCAGATCATTTTAAACATTTTGTTTCTTCAAGCCAATGTCAAGATCTTTTTGTATCCTGCAGTCTGGAGCTCATTAAGTGCATGACGCATGGAAAACTGTGTTTGCCTCTTAATAATGTAATACTGGGGAAAACAAGCTCTTAACCCCATTTTCTGTTGGACACCTTCTGCATTCCAAATTCAATCAATTTTATGTATGTGCACTTGAGCGTTTGTATGTATGTCTCACTGTGTCTGAGTGTGGATTTGAAAGTCACGCTCTGTGCAAAAATCTCCCCTAGTCACCAATCCTTGGTTGAAGGCAGAAGAACAAAATACATAAAGCGCAGTGCTCCATCCACCCGTCATGGCCTGAGAGATGGAAATGCCCCCTTACTGCCAATGTTACAACCGCGTATTTCTCCAGAGGGAGATATTGAAGGATGCAGTGCATTTAGGAGTTTGTTGTTGTCTGCTTCAAAGTGAGGACAGAATCAATAATTTGTTAGGCTGTGAGCTGATGGCTTGTCTGCGTGCCAGCTCTGGTGCCCTCCAGGATAAGCTGCCAAAGTGACTGAGGGAGCAAAGCGGGATGTAAATTCCACAAGTCATTTTCCTGAAGCTCTTATGTGGGAAACCTTTAGAAGCCTCTCAGTAAGGACAAAATCCTTCCAGGCTTAATTCTTGTTTGAGCAAAATTCCTTCTGAGGTCAGTAGACCTAATCCTGAAGTCTTATCGCTTGTTTACCTCGATGGGATTTGAGTGTGTGTGTGTGGGGAACAGAGGGAGGGAAGGTCTCGGACAGGGTGTGCTGGAAATGCTTTCCTGGGAGGCTGGAAGAAGCCGGCCAGGCTTAGGCTCTGCAGAAATGGGCTTATATGTGAAAGGAAGGCTTGCTTCAATAAAAACAAACTTTGCTTCCCTCTTTCTCAGCAGTGGTAGAAAGAGCAGGTGAGGATTCCACTTTTCTATGGAGGCTCTTTGGTGCCTGGGGGTGGCCCAGCCCCGTCTCTCAGGAATGGTACAACTCACATTTCCACATATGTACTTCATAGGTGGTTTGCATCTGAGACCTTCCTTCTTTCGCATCCTGGAGGGAAAAAAGCCCCCCAAGGCTGGCAACACCCTCTTGCCTTTTTAATTGCAACATAGTCCATCAAAGTAATAAGGAGCATCAAATACAGAAGCAGGTGAGAGCTGGGACATTGGTTTCTGTTATCCTTAAGCTGGGAAACAAGCTCTCGGTTTGCAGTGTGGCTCTGGGGAAGGAACCTTGCAGGGCGCTTTGGAGCAAGTCCTGGCTCTGCTTGCCCCATGTACTGTCGTAGTGAAACCCCATAAAAGGCCCCTTTGTCCTTGCTTTGCAAATTATGGCATGCCAACACTGCCCTCAGCAGAGATTTCGCCTGCCTGTCTTTTTCCCCCCTTTTTCTCCCTGCAGGTTGAAATGTATCTCCTTTATAATGGCCTCAGTCTTTATTAGCCAAAGATCATGGTCTTTATCAACCTTCCAATAAGGCTACATCAGCTGAGTGAAACACCATTCAGCACGGCATACGGTATCATAAAAGTGACTGTTGGTGTCACAGAGCTGTGTACAATGCAGGAAATGGAGTTGCTGCTTTTTCTTTTTGTTTGGTTTGAGGCTTTTTGCTTTTTAGTAAAGAGATGGAAATCGTTCTTTTCCTCCCTTCTGCTTTTTCTGGTGAGTGACTTATAAACGGCCTGTGTAAAATTGGCTCTAGAAAATATAATCAGAAAAATATATAGGCTGTTGCGTTGTTTTTATGAATCCCAGGTCATGATAGAGGGGAGATTCCGTGGTAAAGTTTCATTAAAAGTAAAGGAGGAACACTAAAAGCTCTGCTGCTGATCCAGGAAAAGTGAAACTTCATCAAGCCAAGTAACACTGGGCCATCTTGTACTTTATTCCCTGCTGTTTATCTAAATCACATTTCTTACATTCAATAGATTTCTACTTCTGGCAGTTTACATCTCCTTGAGTTTAAGAGCCTTTGACTAATTAAGAGCAGAGAGATTTTCACCATGCTGCCATAGCCCCACTGAAAGAATAATTTCCAAGTGTTTTGCTCTCTGGGGGCATATGAGGCCAAAATTATAAATAAATAAGTGTCTGTGTACGTATACATATATATATATATTTAGATGTTCAGATTATATTTATATCCATATACATATTTGTTTAAAAAAAAGCCTTAGAAATGAGCACCTTCAGAGGGCAGAATGTACATACTGTAATGCAGTCTTCTAGGTGCGTCTCAGGTTGTGTTATAAGCTATTTGCAAATTAATCATGGAAGAAATTTAAGAGGTTTGATCCTACGGGTGAAGAAGTGTGTGTGTTTGCGTGAGTGCATGTGCACGCATGCTGAAAGCGACTGTGAGGGATGCCTGTGCTTAAACTGATCAGACAAGTTTTATTACTTCTGTCCATTGATGCTGTTTTGAAATATGGCAGGCTGATCCTATTAAGGTAGCTCAGAAATGTCTTTCCAAAATGGCTTTTGGGCCCTGGTTCCCACACTCATTTACTTCCTTGATTCATTTCAAAATCTGCTCCCCTCAGCATTTGCTGCATTAGTTCACACAAATGCATTGAAAAATGGATCGTTACCCAGTGGTTTTCTGTAACAAAAGGTGGGTGTTGGTCCAGATCCAGAGAAAGACATACAGGAGAGGATCACAACCAAGGAAATGACTGTGTCAAATTGCATGTGAAAAGTGAGAAGGTAGTACACATATGAAAGAACAAAGCTGAGTTAAAAAAACCTACAAATGAAGGAAGAGGTAGTTCAGCTGAAACTCACAACTGCATTAACCTTACTGATGTTGGGCAGTGCCTGTCTCCACAGTAAATCCCATACACCAAAGTTCAAGATTCAGATTCAGGAAAACATACAAGTTCTTAACTTCATCCCTGTTTGGCAGCATGATCCAGTGCCTGTTGCACCACTGTGAACCTGGTTGCCAACTCTTACGAGTCTCGGGGCAGTGCTGAGACCCCACGGATTTTTAATGGCAGGTAATTCCACGTATAGACGTTTGCAGTGCTACAGGGCGAGCATCTGGTCTGAACCAGAGCCTTCAGCAAATGTATCCCGAGTGATGCAAAATGAAAGCAGTCAGGGAAGGAAGGATTTGTTCATAGAAGTTACCAAAACACCTCTCATTTTAGTGTGATGTGTTTGAGAAGAACAAAATCACTCGTAAGGCCTGAAGGTTGAAAAATAGCTTTGTCAGGATAAGAGAATTTACAGATCTGTTATTATGCTGTTGCTCAGATCACACCCATACTATCATGCACTAAGATCATGCTCTTAACTTCAGAAACCAGTCTCCAAAGGAAGACTAACATTAAAGGAGATACGAGAGTGGGAATGAATTTGGCCAATTTCATGTAAAGAAACGTTTAATGGCAGGATGATCATCTTAAGGGTCATTTAATACCGGGAAAAGGAAATGACACATAACACAAGTAGTAACACAAAGAACAATGAATTCAATTTAATAAAGGGCAAATTCAAATTGGAAATGAGGCTAAACTTTTAGATGGTTAAGGGCAGGCAGAAAGGGAAATCGTTTGCTTAATGAGGTAGTTATGACAAACTAGGTAGAAATATTCTGGTGTCTGAACTCAGCAAGTGTGGAGTTCAATCTTTCCTGCCTGTTACAGTGGGTTCAACCGGGGAGCCCAGGGGTGTTTTGTTGGCCTTGGTCCATCATGACCATTAGTTGCATTAATAATCCATATTTGAATAAAGACACTACAGTAGCATCGGTACATGTTGAACATCTTTCTTTCATCTCTAACAGTGAAGAAAGAAATCAGTTTTTTTGTGGCTTCACAATACGAAAAAAAAGTTAAGTGTGCTGCGGTTGTACAAGCTGAGATTTATAGACCACCTGGAGATTTACAGCCTCACAGCGTTTGTGTCTGGTCAGAACCGTGTTATAGAAACGCTGGTGGAGATTTTTCCTAGGGTTGTGTGGGACTTGGGTGCTTCGGTCTTCACTGTGTTGCGAAGACACCTGGACATTCCAGAGGTACCTGTTCAAAATCATACTCTTGTATTCCACTTCCACTGTTTCCTTGAAGCAGACCTGACCTGATGGCTGTTAGTAATGTAACGGTTGATCTTAATTAACCACCTACAGGTCTTGCTGCTCCAAATGGGCTCTTAGTCTCCTGCCTGCTGCAGAACTTTTTAGGGCCATGTCTGAAAACATCCTCGTATCTGTGTTGCCAAGAAGGCTTTATGAAAAAAAGACTACGAATGCATACTGCCAGAACCTCACATCTGAGTAAAAGTGGACCAAGTGTATTTCCAGTGTAAATTACTGGAATTAGTGAACAGTGCAATAACGGATACTGATATTTAAATGAGTGATTCTAATAGGATGAAGAAAAGTGATTAACAAAAATGTTTATCTCTTTGTGGCACAGATATCCAGTTGATGTTTCTTGCTTTATTTTAAATATATTGATGGGCACAAAGTACCTAAGAAATGAGGTTTCATAGGGAACCTGGTTAACAGCTAATGGTCACCAACTGGTGGTTTTTGCAATGTCTGAAAATGAAATTAAATGATAGCATTCAGTGCACGGAAAGGGCTTGTATTGTCCAACATAGCAGATGATTACTGTGTTTAAGTAGCAGAATTCTCATAAGGATTTGAGCTGCTCAAAAATTAATACAGTTTTTCCAGGACCTTGATAATGATCAGGAAGTGAATGTAAAACTGTGATCTCATGTAATTTGGAAAGTTAATGGAATAATCCGATGGGCAGAGCTTGCTAGGGACCTAACTGTACACTAAAAAAGAAAAAAAATCTTAAGGCATTGGTCTCTGCCAGCAGCAATGGAAGTGGAGAAGACAGTAGGTTTTATTTCATAATTTATCTGAGACGAAAATGGGTGGTGTCCCAAAGAGAAATAAAGCAGTGTTGCTTTTTGCAAGGAAAATAGGTCAGCCTAAATACTAGCATTGGTTGTTACATGTTACTATAGATGTGTATGTTGAAGAGCTGGTTGGAAAATTAATTTATTCCTGTAAAAACATTGCTTTTATAGAAATCTTTCTTTAAGCGTTGAGATTTTCATTGGAAAAATTGAAAATTATCAGTTTCCAGCTACCAGAAAGTTTCAGATGGAAACCTCATTTCTGGTCAAGTTTTTCTCCCCAGTGCAAACACATAAACGTTTGCAGGAGTAGCCATCTTTACTGGTGTGGACATTGTTTCCTCTACAGCAGAAATGAATCCTTTTTTTTGCAATCTATTCAGTTTTTTTGTCTTGGTTCTACTACATCCCCTACGGGATGCATGGGCCGCCTTAGCTGCTAGCTTCTTATTGCAGTTGTGAGTTTCTCAGTTTGGGTTTCTAAGTTTCTGTTCCAGTCGTAAGTTTGTAAGGTGCTCTGAGGCCTTGTCATCCCAGTTGTTCTCAGATCTTCTCTACCCTTTGCAGATGAGCTGAAAATTAGTAATAAAGTGTTCGTGATGTTCAGTGAAAGCAATGGCGACCGTTGCACTGGCAGTAAATGTCAAAGAAAGAAGCTGTAAAAGCTGAGGAAATCAGATGCAAATTATTAAGAGTAAGTGCAAAACATTTTTCTGAAATAACTCATCTTTTTGGCTGGGGTCAGAGAACAACAATCACGGATTTAATCTATCCCTCTTATGAGTCGTTGAAGTTGCTGAATAATAACCCATAAAATTTATACTGATAGAGTTGTTCCAGGACCCTAGGAATGCTCCCTGGGTGTTCCGTGGGAATATTTTTTGGACCTATATAGCCCATTACCAGTGATCATCAACTAATATGTAGCACTTACTGGACTCAGCTGTGTAACTGAGGAAGTTGAGTTGTCAGCAGGAGGTCAAAGAAAATGATCTGATGGTTCCTTCTTGCCTTCACTTCTCTGAATAATGGTCCTAGATGCCCCTGTTAATGCCCACAAGCATGTGTGTGTTTGCACTGAGCAGAGGAAGCGTGGAGCTGCAGAAGGCTGTGTGATTAGCATTAAAACGTGCCTTCATGCACACAGTCCTCTGTGTTGTTAAAAGGTGAAAGTATGGATGTTTCAGAATTTGTTGGGATGTTTTATATAGCTTAGGCAGGCTGGTGTCATGTTATAAAGTAGAGTTGGCTGGGAATGTGCTAGTAGTTGCAGGTCACTACTTAAGATACAGGTACAGACATCTCTCTGAATAGCCAGAAACTTTGTGGCTTAGACTTTTGGCTGAGAAGTGAGAGACAAATGTCTGGTTAATGTGGGCAGTGTGGAGGTTTAAACTTCAGTCTTTTATGCTGGAGCATTGGGTTGTTCCTTGGGGTGCAGATGCCAGGTGGTCGTTCCCTAGAAGGTCTCATTTTTATCCCTATGTAAAATGGGAGAAGCTTTGTGGGATGAGAAAACTCTTTCCTGTGTGGTTAAAATAAGGACTTATTTCCAATATCTTCTCTCCTTTAAGCAGGTGTCAGTCACCTTTTTTTGGTTAGCTACCATAGACTAATTCCTGTCTCTGCTCTGGGACTGTAGTTGAACAGAGTAGTTCATCACCAAGGGAAAACAAGTCTGTCTTTATAACTGTTTCTTTTCATTTTATCTCGGCTTGTCAGTGTCTGGCAGATTCTCCATCCTTTATGCCATTCCTCTTCAGCTCACTAACAGAGCCGTCATTAGCTTTGCATATAGGGCAGGCTCAGGGATTTCATTACTTTTCTGAAGTTTTGTTCACTCTTTCTTGGGTTTTCTTTGACTTCTATTTTCTTTATAGGTGAAAAAGGCCAGGTTCTGCTCTGAGGTTCTGCTCTGAATCTGGTCTTCGCTTTGTATGTTCTTAACACTTGTAATTACTACTGGACTGGACTGACCTGAAGCGGTGCTGTAACTGTGCCTAACATTTCTGTTTGGAAAAGCATTTATGATGTTGGCATGTGTATCTTATTTTGTTCAGTTTACTTGTACTGTTTAGAACAATCTGAGGAGATTTATAATTGCTTGTTTTGTAATACAGCCACAAAGAATTAAGTAAAGGCTTTATAAGTAATCTCTTTTTTCCTCTAGCCAAAGAAACACTGTCATGTTTTCATATATCAACTTATTTAGGGTCAAAGTTTGGCTTCTCTCTGAATTTGATAGGCATATGTAAGTGCTGCATCTGAGTAGTTCACAAAGGAATTTGGCACTTTGATTTTTAAATGCAGTGCCAAACATGTGGAAAGAACAGCATAGCTTGATTAGAATGGAGCACATACAACGATGGGAGGTATATTTTCAGCAAAAATTACTATGAGAAGAGATGACGACTTAGGAAACCAGTTGCAATTAAAATTGTAACTGAGTTGATACTGGAGATGGATAACTGCTAGCTTTAGATATTTGCTAGCTAGGCAGAAACTCAGAAAATAAGTGTTTTCTGAGAGCAGATATGGAGGAAAGATGGCTTTATGTTTAAGACTCTACACTGGGACTCAGAAAATTGACTTCAGTTCCTTTCCTGGCTGTCTCACAGGATGTCTCTGTAGTCTTGGGGATGATTACAAGCTTTTTACCATATGTTTATGCTGCATCTAGTGATCTGGAGCCCTCATTTTAGTTGGGCTTCTTGAAATTCTAGCCTACCAAATAATATTTACTCATTAGTCTCTACCAGAAAGTAAACAAATGGTCTTTGGAAAAATTAAACTGAGGCACGTTTACACTGAATAGGGATTCTGTGTCCTGGTCAGTGATGGATGAAAAGTAGGGCCTTTGGAGATGATGACTATATCAGACTCGATGCTTAGACCAGGCATGGAATCATTTAAGTTTTTTCAAAAAATGTTGTGAGGAGGGAGAAGGGAGAAGGGGAGGCGATGCTTACCATGGAGGCTATGAGCTATTTTCCCAAGATCTTAGTCACATAACTCAGGAAAGAGGAAGGCCCTGACAGAAGTAGAGAGAGCCTTCGTCAAAGAGGACTTTATAACATCATTATTGTATCAGCCAAATGCAGGCACACTTCTTTTTTTAATGAAGGAAAAAAATGCCTTTTTTTTTTTTTTTTTTTAGATAAATCATCCACAAACAAGCTTATGAGAAAAATAGAAGGAAGAAGGCCAAAGAGGCATGCCAGAGAAGGAAGTTTGCAGAGTCCAAGGGGTTCAGAGAAGACTGCAGTGGGACTGCCTCTGAGAGGGAGCGTTTACATCACTAATTCTTGACGAGTTTACCTTCTGGGACTCCGACCTTGGACTGCTGCCGGGACATTTGTCTTGGACTTGGCCTCTGGGCTGGTGAGTTAGTGATGGAATGACACACGTCTCTGTTGTGCTGAAACATGATGTTTTCAGATTGCTCAGTGTGAGGGGTTTTGGTCTCTGATCATTCTGTTTCTCCTGTTCCAGTGATGAGAGGATGTGTCAAGTAGTTAAAGCACAAATCTGGGAGCTGGAAGACTTGGCCTCTGTTTCTGAGGCTGCCACAGCCTATTTCTGATTTTGGACAAGGCAAAGAATGACAGATGTTAGATGTAGGGTTTTCCAAATGGCTCAGGGCTCTCTTAACTCTGCTGTCATTGGACTCAATGGGACTTTCTCCCTTGACTGCTGGGAACAAGGACCTTATATTTCAGATTGTGTGTAAAGTAGGTAGGTTTCTGTAATCATTTGGATACAAAAAATGTGTGTCTGCTGCAGTGCAGGGGACTGATGCAACTTTTGCAGATGCTGTTTAGTGGGCAGGGGAAGCACAGTTTAACTAAAAAGGTAGGTCACATTCAGGCCCTAGTTATACCAGTTCAAATCCAAAATAATGTTGTTGGTGTTTTTAGCCAGAATTCATTGTTACACAAATACCTACTACTTCACAGGCACTCAGTATAGGTACATGTGATGCAGTATGGGCAGGGGAATGGTGAATGGAAATTGATTGGTTTGGTCCTAGAGTATATCCCAGGCTCAGTAAATAGCCTTGCAAGGGGTTAGCTTTGTAATGCTGCTTTTCCACTGTAGCATTACAAGATACTATTTACAGATTGTGCCCAGTTTGTGCTCTCTGAAACTAGGAAAAGTTTCCACTTTGGAAAGGCTGGAGCTTCTGTTTGGAAAATAGAAAAGCAGTTTTAAGTTCCTTATGGAAAATTAATTTTTTATTTTGACAGAAATATCAAATGTTTCTCTCTGGTTTTGTAGAATGATCGACCCAACACTGAGTTTACCAGAAGAACCAATCTGGTCCCATCCTGGTGACTCATTTCCCTTTGGACTGTCTGGCAAAGGGACAGTGGTCCACACAAAGTTGTTCCAAGGGAAGTGGCAGTGTTGGTACTGCAGGCAGCTCCCAGCCTGGGAGTCCTCTGAGAAAGAGGAGGTGTGAAGGAGGCGTCAGGAATTGATAAGGTGGTGCCATTTGCAGAGAACAGTCTGCAGAAAGGTGTTCAGTAAGCCCCAGAAATCCCAGATGCACTGTTCATTTGCAGGTTGATATGCTGAGCATAGGTTTGATCATCTGACAAGGGAGGACAGGACCGTATTGTCCAATCCTGCTGGAAAAAGATACACAGCCAGGGGACCAAGTGCCACTGTCCCTACAGAAAAAGGAATAGTTGTATGCTCCTTATGCTCAGGAGGCCTGCTCAGGCAAGTTCCTCCTGTACTGTGGGCAGTCTAGAGGCAGAGGAATGTTGTCTGAGTGAGAACTGCTTGGCTACTTACGGGGGATCCTAGAAGCCCTGTGAGTTTGATCTTAAAATCTGCTTGGGCTTCCAGTACTTTGGTTTGTGGCATGGCTGCTGCAAGCTTGGGGTTGCTGGCCTGGAGCCGTCAGTGCTGTAAATGCTGTTTCCCTGGCATCTTGTAGCATGAGTGGGTGGGGAGCTGTGCAGGGATAGAGACCAAGAAGACGAGCTTGGTCCCCTCACGCCTCTTATTTGATAAACCTGGTGAAACCAAAAGACTGGACATGTCAATGTTGACAAATCAAGCATTACTGTCAGAAAAGTGTTGTATTGGGAATTTCCTGGGCAGATCTACTTACTGCATCCTGAGTATGGTTTAGAAATGATTGCAAAGAGTGAACTTTGCTCAATGGGCTTTACTTCTCTGATCTTCGTTGCCCAGAATGGTGCTCAGCAGCTGTACTCTTTGGAGGAGGAAAGGCATTTTCTTTGATTAAAGATGTTTGCAGTTATTTCCTGTCTCCCCTTCAACTCTTCTCATATTCATATTTTCAATGCTAATGAGAATCATGACTATGTGCTAAAAAGATCCTCTGTCCCTTAAAACTTCTTTTGGAATAGCCAAAGACAAAAAAAAGTAATGAACTAAAGCTCCTTCTGAGTCTTTGACTCATCCAATCACCTAAATTAATCAGTATTAAAGAAAACTGTGTGGCTTCGTGCGACCACCCAGGGTGCTCTGTCTGGCTCCATGACTTACGTTGCTTTGTCTGAGTATCACAGCGTGCATATGGTGCGGGATTATGCTCTGTCCTCAGGTGCCTGCTATACTTACACTATGTAATCAAACTGAATTCGGGATGAATGTCGGCGACAATGGAAAACTATTTCCAAGCAGCTGTAGGTTTAATTCAGGCCTTTTAGGATCAAATTTTCATCTCCAATATAAATCCACTGAAGGAAAGAGATTATTTAGATGCACACCTGTTGAAAGTATAATCTAGACCTAAATGTTGTCTTCAAGCAGTATCCTGGGCCCTGCCTCTGTGACCTTCCATGTATATATGCATGCTTTTGGTGACAGCCTTAAATTAATAGTCGTGGCTGTATGTGGAACAGGCAGGAATAAAAATAGTGCCTAACTCCATGGTGTTCTCGGTAGAAACATCGCAAGCAATGGGGACTAGCATTTGGGAGGCACTGGCCCGTAAGTTGGGGTTCCTCCCTTCCCCCAGCTATGCCACTGGCTTGGCGTAAAATCCGTTGCAAATCACTCACCTTCTCTGGAGGTTCAGTTTTGCTTTTGTAAAGCAGGATCAATGATTCCTTTCAGCTGCACCTCCACAGCAGTGATTGAGCGGGGCTAACAAGCAGTAATGCAGTCTTCAGGGAGCGGCCGCGCTGAAGCTACTCTAGCGAGTGTTTTGTACTAGTAGAAGATTGGATCCTTAAAATATTTAATCAACAATCTCTGGGTATATGTATCCCCACTTCTGCATTAAATACTCTTAGTGATTTAGGGCTTTATTATGTCTTTCCCTCTTTTGTTTATCTCATGCTCTCACGAACAGGAGCTTCATTTTAGACTATGATAAAGCTTTTTAACCATACTTTTACTGGATATAGTCATTAGGAAATCTTCTGCATACATTGTTTTTTTTTAATAGTGACCCCATTCTCACTTTCTGAACTATCTTGACTTTTTTTAAAGCGAAGCAATAATGAATTTCCATATGGGCTGTACCTTGTAAAAAGATTATCTCCATTTATTCTTTTTATAAAGTTTTCAG
The DNA here is from genome assembly GCF_000690835.1 of Fulmarus glacialis. Lineage (NCBI taxonomy): Eukaryota > Metazoa > Chordata > Aves > Procellariiformes > Procellariidae > Fulmarus > Fulmarus glacialis. The sequence goes on from NW_009187212.1 coordinate 26,462, forward strand.
AAGGGAAGGCACTGTCCCAATGCACAGAAGCAATTTTTCTTTTCAATGGATCCTGTGACTCAAATCTAAACCTTTGCTCTCAGAGGAACACTTTTCAAATGTTTACTTACTGCTTGATTCCTGATAGGCAGTCTGGAAAAAAAACAGATGAGGTGTTGCTCCTGAAAGTTATACTGCTTTATATTGTTTGAAAGGCAGAGATTGAACTGATTTGTCTAGCAGCTTGCCTTTTCTCAACTGGGGGAAAG
>NW_009187212.1:26740-50305 GCF_000690835.1 Fulmarus glacialis
TTTTATCAACAGTCCAGTAAAAGTGTTTTATATATATACATAAAAATCATACAACATTTATATAAAGCCTTTCATCTTGATGGGTCCAAAGTAGTTGACAAATTTGTCAAGTAATTTGTCAACTACTTTCCTCAAAAGTTATCTCTTACTCCAGCACAAAAATGGAGGTATTTCTATGCTGGGTGAAATTATTCTTGCTACTGATAGCTTTTTAAAGTAACCATCAGACTTGTAATGCATGCATTACAAAATTTTAATCTAAGAATTTTAGAAACTTGTTCCTGGTCATCTAAGGGGATTTAATTAAACATGAAGCCACCTTCTTGTTCTAGTGAGGCCAGGGGGGAACTGGTGCACGAGGTGTGCTGAGCAGGAGAGGATCAGCACTGCGTGTGTGCTGTGGGTAGCTGGGGAAAACGATAAATAATACAACACTGAAGACAAAACCAGGGTCTTAGAAAGATTCCCTTCTGACAGTCGTGGTGACAAATTCCTGTTCTGCGGCACAGCTGGAATAGATTGTTGTGTATGGGTGAAAACTGCATGAACTGGTGGGGACGCCTGCTCCTCTCTGGTACCCCTTTACCCCTCCCAGGCTTGGAGAGGAGCTTCTCCAAGAGTGGGTTGTCTTCCCGGGGCTGGTGGTGTTCCTCGCAGCAATTTGCCCTTTACCTCACTGGTGACACCATGACCTTCCATGGCCAGTATCTCCGTATAAGCTTGTATATGAGCAGCATTTGCCTCTTCTGGAAGGGCTCTGCGTACATATACGCTCTGCATCTGTAAGGCTTCATCGGAGGATCCTCTTGGCTGCTGAAACTTTCCCTTGTGGAAATCGTTGGCTAGCTCGTGAGCAAACATGTTGCAAGGTGACTAAGGGTTTCGTGATGGGATCCATAGCATGAGTGTGTTAATGGAGTCAAGTGCTATTTATTGGCTCCAGTGTATTTCACTGCGCCCTTGGCGCATTCATGTTTCCTGTATGAAACTTGGCTGAAGGAGTCAGAACTGCAAGACATCATCCCAAATTCCAGCTGGGATGCATAACTTGGCTACATGACACTCTCCCCTCTTTGCCCCCCTTAGCCACTTCCCATGTTAAATAGTTTCTCAGGACTCAAAGGGGAAGGGGGAGATAATCTCCAGGCCAGTGATTCTGCTAAGTAGAAAAATTGCATAAATAAATTAGCCATGATTAATAGTAAGAAATCGTCACTTGTCTCACTTGCCTGGAAGTTGTAGCTTGCTGAAATGATGGTCCTTGTCTTGCTGTTGGGGAGTTGGGATGCAGGGACTGAATGCTGGGGGTAGGGATTTATTTTACACATATTTTCAAACTGAAAAAAAAAGTGTGATTTTTTTTCTTTTGCTGCAGCCTGCTCCCAATTTTCAGTTTACATTAATAGCTGTGGGAACAGCAGTTCTTATTGCCATATACTTTAGCTATTAACACTGTTTCTGGTTTGACAGTACATCTCTCTTAATTTTTTTTTATTCCCTTGTGATCATAAAATATGTATCAGCCTTCCTTTTTAATCTCCTTTGGCATGTCCAGCTAGTTAATTTGTGTCTTTCTTTCCTCCTTTAGAATTTGATTTTTTCTAACATTATATACTTAACCAGAAGAAACAAACCAACTCTCTATTAAAACTTTCTTTTTTTTTTAATTAGAAATTTGTTTGAATTCATATTTAATGGAATGATTTCTCCAGGAGCCCCTAACAGCTTTCTACCCCAAAATGTTTGCTTCATTGATATTTTAACTGCTGTAATAATCAGCATTCTGAATAAGAGGTCTTTTCCCTAGCTCGGTAAATCCATACTGGCTGAGTAAAGCATGTCTGTGATTTATGTGCAGATAAACAGCTTTGGACCCTATCCAATCACTTCATCAGTTTTAATTCGGCTGTCTAATCAGTAGCAAACAGGAGGGTTGTTTTTTGTTGTTTTTTGCTTTGTTTTGTTTTTAATGGGGTGGGGGATGTTAATATAGGGTTTGGCATGTTCCCCAGAATGGCACAGATAGCTCCCCATTTCTCATCATGTTCGTGTCAAAGTCAGCTTTAACTTTCTGAAAGAGTTTATAAGAAGGGGATGAGATGCCAAGACCTGCCTTTGGGCTTTCGTTGGTATCTAAGGAACCATACAGATATGCAGTCTGAACAGCAAGTCTGCTCTTATCTCCTGTTTTATAAAGGGCATCCCTCAGATGCCTGAGAAAAGTGGAAAGGCTCATATAGAAGCAGATTTTATTTCTTGTGTGTGTTTAGGGGTTGATGTCTTCAAAATTATTTTCACAGCAATCATGTTACTGCTGTTGCTGTTTCTTAATAGACATAATGACTTTAATGGGGTCCAGGAGGCGGAGGTGACTGGAGCCTGTGAGGTGCAGCTGTGTAGGGGTAAGGAACAGTATAGCCCATTCTCACCTTTGCAACTCCAGCCTATAGGCTGCTGTTACGTGTCAGCTATGTGCACAGTGCTATAAAGGCCAGGGTGGTCCAGATGACCCCAGACTGAGGCTCTTCTAACTTCAGGCTCGTGACCAGAGTTCCTGACCTCATTTTTGTCTACCATAACACAAGCAAATGCCTGTTAAGGTTAAAACATTGGACCATTTACATTATTATCTATTAGTGCCGTGTGTCCAAAGGTGACGTGTTCTCTGATTTATATGCAGCCTCTGAAGGATTACAGAGAGCAACACCATTTTGGTCATCAGATCTAGGGCAAGCAATACCATCTGTAATAATAAAACTTACCTAAAGAGCTTAGCATGGTTTGAGTAGTAAACCATGGCTGTGTGTCTCTGAACCTTGTCAGCTGTCCTGGCTGCCCTTCATTTCAGTGTGTAACTGTGCCTGGCCACTTCCCTTACACCGGGAGACTGCGCGACATGTTAGCAGCTGTTCTTCTGTATCTTTTTCTTCCTGTTTCATAGCAGCCCTTGCTATGTAAGCAAGCAGCAGGCTTGGGAAAGCTGTGCTAGGCTGGGTGGCCACCACTGGACTGTTTAGGAGACAGGTTAATTTGGAAGGAGAAGACGTTGGCATTGTTATGGTATCTTCTTGGGGGTTTACATCATACAACCTTTTTTTCTGTTTCATGTTAAAACCCCACAACTCTGTGTTTCACTATTACCAAGAAGAATCCCAACCAGAGCTGCTAAATTCAAACTTTTTGGCTCAGCCGTAATTCCTTGTACACACCCATAGCTGTAGGGGCTTTAAATAGAGCTTTGAATCATCATGAAATTCAGAGAATTAGGCTGGGCTAGAGGGAAGGGCAGTAGGGTTTGTGGCAGTTTGGGATCCTTTCGCAGTGCAGATGTGCATGTCCCGAGGGACCTTGGGCGAGGTGTTTAATCCATCCGCTGTGCTGGCTTTTTTATAGCTTGCAAAAAGGGCAGTAACACCTCCCGCCTGGGACTGAGGATGAAGAGAGGATAAAACCCATGAATGAAGAGAAGACATTCAGATCCTGTGGTGGTTCTGGTACAGTTCCACCTCCACTGCGGCAGGCTTTTTATCTGCAGTGCTCGAAGATTTTTCAAAAATGGTTGTGAGCATTTTTATAGTCTTCTTGTGCATAGTCAGAGGAAGGCAATGTGGCTTGCCCAGGGTTGGGGAGCAGTCAGCAACAAGGTAGCAGTCATGCCCCTGCCAGCAGATCCCACTTAGCAGAGCTCAGCTGGCAGCCCTGGAGATGCAAGCGTAGCCTTGGGGAGAGCAAAGGTGCCTGCTTTCTCCTGCTCCACAAAGGTTGTGAGCCAGCTATTGCACTAGTCCCACAGGTTCCTTGCCTCAGGATGGGCAGTTTATTATTTTAATTTTGGAATTCCCTGCTTTTGGCTAAAACAGCATGGATTTGGAGGGGTGTGTGGAGGAGGAAGTTTGACCATTATGCTATGCTACTTATGTTACCCTGCTTCTTTTTAATTGATGAAAGCACTATGAAGGGACTACCAGGCTTGGGATTTTCCTGGCTTTGACTGAGCATAGTCTACAGGTCTGCTTCCTTTAACCTCAACAGGAGCTCTGAGCATCCTGTTCCTGTTAAAATTAATGTGAAACGAACTTCCAGAGTCCTGAAAGATGAAGACTATCCCATCTGTCTATCTGCTGCTTTAGTGGAGAGATAGGGAAGGTTTCATGCTGTGACCTGAGAGGGAATTCAAACATCTGAGAAGTAATTTCAGGAGAGCACTCAGTTTCTTGCAGATCAAAGGGTGAGTTTCGGGAATCCTCTGTTCTCTGGCCAGAAGGGAGCTATTACGTTTAGAGAGTTAAGCAGTTTGCAGACCAAAAATCCTTCTGGTGATCAAACCCGAGAGTTTATGCTGACCAGTGGCTTACTTTTTAGAAAAGACTCGCAGTCCTGGAGGTTTGAGCTGACAGATGCATCTTATTTTCTTACAACCTGGTATGCTGGGCTCTGAGCTGCCTCCTGGGATATCACCAAAATATCATTTTAAAGAGCAAGAGTCAACTGAGTCCTCTTGTCAGGTGCTCTGTCACCCCCGGGTTCTCTTGGGTTTCCCACCTTCAGGATTCAGCCTTGGCAGAACAGCTGCAGAAATTTTCACATCTTCCTCCCTTTCATATGATTTCTTCCCACAAGGGAAGACTGATAGGAGAAGGAAGGAAATGTGAGAGTGCGTATGCATGTTAGTCTTAAATGTTGAAAGAAGGGAGTGTGGGAGCATTTTCTGGGTTATGGAAATGTGATGAATGAGGCTTCTTGTAGAAAACAATTGCTTCGGTCCTCTCAGTGAACTTGGTGACTGGTTCCTCTGTTGCTGCAGTTTGCTTTTTTCAGATGTTGCTACATTTATTACGACTTTTTCTTTATTCTTTTTAATTTTTATTTTCCTTTTTCTCTCTCCCTTTCCGTTTTCCCCTTTCCCCTTTCCCCTTTCCCTTTCTCCCTTTTCCTTTTCCTTTTCCTTTTCCTTTTCCTTTTCCTTTTCCTTTTCCTTTTCCTGATTCACACTATTTGAAAGCCATCATTCAAGGAAGAATTACCAGGGTGGTGAGAGGACTGCCTATGGCTAAAGTCTGATGGCCCATCCCTGAGTACAGCACCTTAACCCACGGGAGCCCGCTGGCACGATACAGGATTTTGGCATATCAGATTTTAGTTTCCTTGGAAAAAACGTTTTGTCTTTTTAGTATCTTCATTCCTTGTCTATGAAGCAGAGTTAACAGCATGTGCTCCTTCTCAGGAGTGCAGTGAGGAAAATCCCATCTGGTTTGTGAATGCTCAGACATTGCTCTAATGGAAGCCATGTAAATAACTAGATAAACGATTTCAGTGAGATCGTCTGTGGAGCATATAGGTAGCGGGGTCAGAATCTCTTCACAGTGAATCATTTCTTACTGGCTGAGTGGGATTTGTGCTCACAAGCCATTGTGCAGAAGTGTCCTCTGATTTTTGCTGTCTCTGTCTTTTCCCTGCCTGCACATATAGCTCCTTGATCTCTTGCTGGTAAGCTCTGGGGAGCAGCAGGAGGCTAACGTCTGCACAGTGCTTAGCACAGAGAGTTCAGGCGTAGGGTAGGCTTTGGGGTGCTGCAGTCATGTGAAGCTACAGAATAAATTATTAGAAAATAATCTAGAATTTGTTATAATTTGCTATAATTTTTGCCTCTTTACTTTCATCAGGTTTTGGTGGAATTGGGGGTTTTGGATAAGACAGAAGGGTGAAAATAATGAAAATAACCTTTGAGGTGTGGTTTTCTTGGGCACATTTGTTCATTTTGTGCTTTGCTTTGGGATCAGTACCCTCAGTGTTTGAAAGGGGGGATATGGGCTCACAGCTAGTGTGCTAGCTGTCTGCCCTGACAGGCTTGCTGTGAGACCTGGGGCAAATCATGTAGGCTGCATTCACACATCTTCATCTGGCTGCAGCTCCTGGACTGACTGGAACAGTTTAAATAGGTCTTTACTAACCCGTAGCTGACTGCATTTGTGACTAGTTCTGCTGACAGGATGGAGGGTGCAATGAACTCTGGCAGGGGTGAATGATGAGGCAGGGTAGTGGGGACAGGAATGTGCCCAAGCAGAGCACTGCAGTGTGGAATAAGATGTGTGTTCACAGCCTACATTTCTCACTGGTGCAAATCTCCCACTCGGAAACTGGGACAAGAGCGATTCCTTGCCTCTTCCATGAGAATGAAGCGTTCAGAATTGTGAAAAGTTCAGGCAGGGCTGCACAATTTCTAAGTTAGATTGAGTGTGTTAAAATATTTTTTGTTTCTACAAACATTTGCTGCTAGCAAATCTGTAGGCTAGGATTTTTGCAGAAAGCAAATATGAAGAAAAAAGATTGCAGCTGAAGCAAGTTTTGAAGCAACCTTCAGATGAGCGTTAAGGAAAATTTTAACACTGTTTTGTGGTTAGACTTAAATAATATGTTCTTTACATTCTGTTTCCAAAATAATGTCAAAATTTGACGTTAAATTCTCTTCCCCATCGGATAGAAGATGTAGTTAGAAATATCCACTGAAGACTTTTTCTGATGTTTCCACAGGTTACTAAGGATTTTCCCTGGAGCGTGACTTCGAATATGACACTTCAGTAATGCAGAGGCTGTAAGTAAATAATATTATGTTTGCAACCCTTCTTTAACAGCTGTGTTTACACTCTTTAGAACTTGTCTTTGCTAGACTCTACCTTGCAATGAGCTTGCAAGGAAGTGACTGGAAGATGACACAGTTCTAAAATGGATCATGCCATTTTAGGCACTTTGCTTTATTAGCTTCTTGTCTCATTTAAGAACTCCAATAATGGTTGCTTAGTCTGCAGGAGGAAAGCTGAAGACATCTGTCAGGATTGCAGGAAATGCCACAAGCAGACAAAAATAAAAATACCTCATTAATGTAGATGAGCAGTGAATAAAATGCAATGATACATTACCAAAAGCTGGCATGCAGTTGGTTCCCAGGCACAGAACAAAGGCCAAGAACCTTATTTCGCTTGTGATACCACTAATTAAACAGGCCTACTAGAAGCTGAATGAATGAACCCAAGGGGTTGCTGCCCTGGTCATGTATTTGTTGGCCTTTGGTAACTTGGTGTCAAAGTTGGGTATCTGAGGAGTCTTACCAGAGAGGCAAGCTTTTGTGCAATTCCTGGTTGTTAATGCTTGAAAAAAATACAATTTCCTTCTCTTCTTCAACTTTTCCCATCTTTTTCTAAGGTGAGTTAGTGAGCTGTTAATTTTGGTAGCTCTTTTCTGAATTCTGCATTGTTCTTCCTTATCAATTCTCTCAGATCTGCTCAATCTCCATTTAATTCAGTCAGCTACTTAACATCCAAACTTTTTGCAATAAAGAGAGTGCTAATTTTTCCTTTTATTTCAATTGTAGTTGATGGCTTTCGTCAGGTGTTATCATAGAACTCAATCATCCGCTATTGGAATTTGTAATTTAATCGATAAAGGAGGCCATTTTTCTCAAGGAGATCGAAAGAGAAAGAGCTCAGGGAAAATGCACTGTAAAAGGAAGGTGAAGAACAAAAAAGGGTGATAGGAACTGTGGTTTGCACTCAATAGCTGCACACCCTGGTGGCAATATCTGCGCGGCAAGTAGCAAGCAAAAGAGATAGATACCACTATTTTAGAATTAATGAATCTAATGATTACACCTATGCACTCGTCTTGCAAAATCTAGAGGAAAAATCATAGATGTTACTTAAGTTGCTATGACAAGTACCTTGTATCAACACTGAATGGTGTTAGCAACCCTGTGCATGAGCAGTTGTGTTCACACTAGCAGTTTGATATCAAGAGAGACATCAAGACATGAAACTCTGTGCTATGTGAGATCCTCCAACCTTTCTGTTCACATGCTTTTGTTGCGTTGCTGTTGCTTTAGACAAGGGCAGAGGAGGGAGTAGCCACGGCATCAGGCCACTCTTGATGTGCTCACTGAATGGCTCAAGGCTTTGCAGCACAGGGATCTCCCTGGCCTCAGTAAAAGGTGGCTGTGGCCTGCGTACCTGCTCTGTTCCCTGCCTCTGTATTTGCTTCCACTGCTTCTGCTGCCCCAAAGGACGGGGTGGTACCGTGCTGGCTTGGCAGGATGAGCAGTTACTAGCAGTGAAAGCTCTCTTGGTTTCATGCCCTGGCCAATTTGAGAAGTACAGTGTCCGGAAGAGCATCTCTGCCAGTTCTGCTGCAGAAGTGAATTTTGTCCCAAGGATGAAGGTTTATTTTGCTCTCAGCCTCGGAATGCAACATGCCTTTTTCACGCTGCCAGGCGGCTTTGAACAAGGCCTGGGAGGGAGATTGAATGCCCCACTGGAGAAGTACTTGTGCTGGGTCACAGCTGGGAATCTTTCCTTGGCTCCTTGACTTCAGAGGGAGATTGCCTGGACAGGTCTCAAATATCAGGCCTCTGAAGCATCACCATAGTTTTGCTGATAAATTGCTGATAAGTATTATGGTCTCAACTTGGCAAGGTCCACAGAACTCAAGATGAAAGGTGTCAAAATTATCCATTCAGAAAATGTTAAGATTTAAAATTACAGTAAATCATTTGGCCTGTAAGGGACATCAAAATGCTGATTTGCTCATGTCCCTCCCAAAGCCCTGTTGCTAGCACTATAGCCACATTTTCTGCACATGACATGTTGAGCCAACCATTGAAACCCACACCTTGGGGGCTTTTTAGAACATGTTTTTTAATTGAAGCAGGCACTTTAGTAAAGAAAGGCTTAGGAATACAATATTTTGGGGAATTTTTAACATGCAGTATGTGGCATTCGTCTCAAAGATTTTAGTACTCCCCTTGAGTGCTACTCCAGATTGAGTAAACAGGTATTTAGAGAGTCTTTAGGTGCTTATTTTCAACCTGGGTTGACAAACTTTTCCTGTGGTAAGCACATAATTTCATAAGACAGTAAGACAATCAACTGATGAACTCTACAGTGAAAAATCTTAAAAAAATCCACCCCAAACACTCTACAGCAGAAGCTATTGCTTAATTGTGATAGAGATTTACCTCAAGGTTTGTTAAAGTGTTGAACATCGTGAATTGAAGAATGCCTGGACAAGTGCTGCATTGAAATGGCTTGGTCCTAATTTCTCAGCAATTCTGCCTTCCTGCAGCCCTCTTGAATTCAAGTCCTGCTCCTGTTTTGCACAGCTGTACCAGAAAGTTTTGGACAAGGAATGTGTGAAGTGTGCCAATCAGACGGCTACAAAATCTACAAAACTGCAACTGGCCAACTTCTGACAAATCACTCCCTCTGCCCTTGGAAAATATCATAGAAGCCTTTTCTTGTATGAGCAATATTGTAAATATTGGTTAATCTTTTTTTCATAAATCTATGTTTAAGTCTATTCCCCAACCTTTCAACAGTGCCAAAGGATTACCAAACATGCACCGTATGATTGCTTATGAGCCCTGGTTCCTTCTGGTGTACACCAAATAATGTCGTCAAAGTCAGGGCCGTTCTGCCTGTCATGTTTGGCCAAATATGAGAGCAGAATTTTTCCCACTGAGTAGCTTAATGTGCTGTGTTTGAAGATTGACTTTTTGGAGCAACCAGATTTTGATTGGCCAAAGCAATCAGTGTTTTGCCTAGCCAGGCAGCCTAGGGAACCCAACTGTAAGAAGTGAAAAGCTTCTGATGAGAACTGAGGTTGAAAGCATTTCTCGGCGTTGATTTAGCACTCAAGAGCTCAGTGCTTTGCGGAATTGGAGCATCCTCAGAAATAAGCAATGGCACATGCAGACTGCCCCTCTGTCCTTCCCACAATAATGACTTCCTCTTTTCACCTAAAAAGGAGAAAATAAGTAATTAGGCTTTAGTCCCACTTTTCAGTGGTATTTTGCACAAAATCCCTCCCATAGAGCAGAATAATTGGGGGGTTAAGAATCGTGCATGTGTATAGTATGTCCAAAAAAGTTTACATATATGTTCATTAATTTTTTGGTATTTTACACAAAATCCCTCGCACAGAGCAGAATAATTGGGGGGGTTAAGAATCGTGCATGTGTATAGTATGTCCAAAAAAGTTTACATATATGTTCATTAATTTTTTTCCCCTAGTATGCCATGCTTTTAAACTGCTCAAACATTTTGGAACGCTTGGATTGGTTTTTCTGTCCTGCTCCCAGCACCAAATCACCCATTTTAGTGATTCCATACAGATTAGGAATTTGGGGAAAAAAGAACATTGCAGCCACTTTTAGCTCATCTCTTAAAGGGCATTGAGTTTTGCTTCCACTGTTTTTGAATTCAACAGGCTGCAGAAGGACTGGGTGTCATTTAGCTATTAAAGATTTTTGTTTTCCTGATCATTGTGAAGTAGCATCATTAACACAGGCAAATTACCATGCTTCACTGTGCAGTGTCCATGGTACATTAGAGGCCCTTTCCCATTGGTAAAGCTGGGTCTATTCTTCTGTAAAATGAGGGGCCCATTGGCAGTTCTTTGGCAAGTGAGACAGAGAGACTATTTAATGAGAAGAAGAGTGGTCTAATAAGGGGGAAGAAGTTGAACATGACAAGTGCAGGGAAAGATAGCAGAAGGCTGATTTGTAAATCGCTGCATAATTGGGCCAAAATATTCATTCGTTTTCACAGGGCCAGGGAAAAGGGGGCTGCAGTTTTGGGGTAAATGAGTAACATGATTTTTCCAAAGTGCATTTTAGAAAAGTCAAGCACTCTATTCCATTTCTCTTCCCCATACCAAGTGCTGTGCTTTCAGACTAATGGAAACTTGTTTGTGTTGCTTACTTTTCTTCTTTGAAACGGTGTACTGGCTTTTGGTGAAGAAAATTGGACTTAAGCTTGAATATGACTGGATTTTACAAATAGGTTTTTAGTTTAATAAGATGAAATCAATTAACCAGAAAAGTCATTGCCAATGGATTTTACAAGTACATAAAAATATATTGCTTTTTCTTGAAACATTTCATCACCCTTTTAAATGTTCCTTTTTCTTCCCTTTGCCACCGGTGACAAAGCACTGTGATGAATTTATCCCCTCATGCCTTTTCCTGAAGACATTGATCTCTGGCCCTGATCGTGTGTGTGTATGTGGGGGGTTGTAGGCATGTGCATATGCATCTATTTATTTCTGTCTCACTTTGCCCCACGTTTAACTTGTGGCCTGAGGAAAAACAGAGCACACAAGCTGTAAAAAGGTGTTCTTAAAAGGTTCTTAAAGTGGCACAGGACCCAAGGGCTAATGAGCAATTTCTCAAAACCAGGTGTTAATGCAACTGCTGAAACATTTGGCACAGCAGAGACATTGAGGAAGGCGGTAGCACCTGGTTGTTACCCCACTGCATCCCTGAGAGAGGAAATGTCTCCCGGAAACTCTTCTGAGGTCCCTCATTATGCCAGCTTTGCCTTGCAAGTGAGGGTGGGGACTGGGACACACCGTCCCGCAGCGGCACGGAGGTCTGTGGAAATGAGGTCTGGTCTCTGCCTGCCTGTCTCTGAACAGTATTGTTCATTTAATCACCTCTAGTGATAATTTACTTCCATTTTGAATAATTAAATTGGAGGGAATTTTAATATGAGGCCCCTCCAGCCTCTTCTGCCCCTAAATTCTGTCGACTCTCTGCGAGAGGGCTGGTGACACACAGGACATGGGCGCACACTGAGGAACTACAGGATTTCTCTTTCCATTACCTCAGCCTTCCCCATTCCCTTGTAGGCTTGCCTTCTGCTTAAATTGCAAAGGATATTAACTTCTATGCGCATGTGGGGCGGTAACCCAGGCAGGCATCGCCTTGGGATGACATGGTTTTCCCTGCTCTGATCAGCTCTGTAAAGTGAGGCATAAAGAGTCTGCTTTGATCCCTAATAACTTTGCTAGTTTGCTTTAGTTACCAGCTGATACAGAGATGACTAGAACATGGTACTTTGGGGTAAAATAGGGTGTCTGTCCAAGTACATGGCATATGACACACAAAATTAGCTGTTGCAAACAGACACCTCTGATCACACCAGCTTTGCCCAATCCTTCAAGAAAACATCTGTATCATCTGAAAGAATAACAAACACTAAATGTTGGTAATAGGAAAGACTTTAATTTTCTTCTTCTGCAAGCAATGGGAGTGCCCTGCAGGGCAGTGCCCTTTTTGCATCCCTGCTTCCATTTAGCAGTGGTTCTGACATTTTAAAAATAAGTCTAGATATTTTACCAGCAGTCTGACATCATTACTAATGCTCTGCATATTTACCATGTAACTGGTGATCTAGTTGGAGGAAATGATTACATGGAAGGCTTTAAAGGAGAAACCCCTTCCAATGGGGTGTGAACTTCAACACAAACCAAACTGTTGCTTCAAATCCTCCTGGATTTGTGAAACTCTCTCACTTAGCCACACCAAGTTGTGAGTGATGCTGCTCTTTCAAAAAGCCAGGACAGCCCAACACCTCCTTCCAGTAGCTGTGGTGTGAGCAATGTGTGCTGGTTTACATCCAAGCTCTTCCGCTGCTTATTTAATTCTCACTTTTTTTTGGCCTTTGTTGAATTCCTACAGTGTCCCTCATATTAAAATGACCTTGTTCCTCCAGGGAAACCTCCCCCCATTTAAACAAATGGTACCAACACTAAATAACCGCTTTGCGGTATTCAGTTTTGTCCTGCATTTGTTTTAAAGCTTCCCAGGAACCCTTGGCTACTTCGCGCAAACTGTTAACTTGAGGGTAATAATTTTGTCTGGGTTTTGTCACAGAAATTCAATTAAGAAGGATTATGAACACAGTTGTAGGCCTGTTTCATTTACAGTTGCAAATGAAACCCAGGCCACACACTGATCATTTATATAGGAAAGGAGATGCTGTGTAGTTTTGAGTGGCTGAATTACCTGCATGTTCCTTTGTGTGGCTTCACTTATTGCAGAAGGGAGGGGAGGGAGACTTGCAAAATGAATAAAAGAGTGACGGAAAGGCGGGAAAGAAATCACCAAGGGAAAAACTACCCCCACTGCTTTTCCCTAGGAGGCACACTTCCCGTCTACACATAATAAACTCCACAGGGAATTTCTTCCTCCTTAGAAAACATATCCCGAAGGGCAAGAGTGAGTAGTCCTTTATTTATTTATTTGTAGTTAACAAAGAGCAATATTCTGTTTTCATGGCCTTGGTTTGGCTCCAAGTCCCAGAGCCACTGGGGGCAAGGCATACGGTTTTACTTTTTTTCAGTTCTTATTTCTGGGCCATGCAAGCCAACTTTTTAATTCCTTTTTTCTCTTTTCAAGTTTTTCTGCAAGCAGCTGAATTCCCCAGGTAGGAAAGGGGAGAGGAAGGGGAAGGGAGGAGGGGACGTTTACCAGATTGGAGCAAAATGATAGCTGCTGCAGAGGCTGGCTCCTGGTTGAAGCAGCGTGTTTGGAGATAATGAAAGAAGAAGGGATTTTGTTTATTTTGTGGGATGCCTTTTTTAGTTATGAAGGGCAAAACAAAGGCAAAACTTGTCTTGATGTCCTCTGGTGAAATGTCTGTGTTTGTAAAGGAGCAATATATCTCAGCTTTGCTTTGCAACAATAAACTTGGGAATTACTTTGCACCACTCTGGAGATATGTGAAGGGCACTCTGGAGATATGTGTGGTCATCTCTTCTTCCTTATACAGGCTTTGTTCCACAGCTTCGGGCTCTGTCCTTTAACCCTTTGGCTGGGAAATCCCACACTTATGTCCCTCGGGTGTTGCCTGCCTGAAGACATGGAGGATGTGGGCTCCTATTACTTACAAGGCTTAGGTCTCATCTACTAAATTTTATTCATAAGGAGTTATCATCATTTTCCAGGTGGGGAAGAGAGAGGTGCCCAAAGGTGGAAACACAGCCCCAGTTGAGTCAAGAACAGGAACAGTTCCGGCATGTTCCCTGTCCTAAGTATCTCCTGCTAGTGAGCGCTGGAGTGTCTGCTAAAGAACCTACAACATGCATCACCTATGACTAAAGCTCTCCTCAAGTATACTCTATTTAACAACTTGTTTTCCTCTTGTTTCTTGCTTTCTTCCTGATCCTTCAATTCCAGGAAGGGTTTTACTGTCCTTACTGCGGTTTCAATTACCCAAGAGGCTTATTGGATTCTTCACCAGATAAAGGGAAATAAGCTCTTTTGTTTCTAGCTTTAGATCAGATACTGTTTCCATACATCTCTCTGTATATAGCCTTGACACTGTTGAAGACTGAAAGAGAAGTAGGCAGCTTATTAATTCTCAAAAACTTCAGCAAAATTCACTGGAAGTGATGCAGTGAAGTGTGAACAATACCTGCTTTTGCTCCACATCCCCGGCAATTCATTCTGTGGTGAGGGGCTGCTACAGCAATTTATATTCCTCAGTTGTTTTGTGGTAGAGTTGTCTTGTGTCAGACCAAACTCATTATGAGAGCTTGTTCTTGAGGCAAAACCTGGATGAAAAAAATGAAAGGTCTTATGTAAAGGATGATCTGCGAATCTCTTGCTTTTTGGGCACCTTTTCTGAAGAAGTTAGGACAATTAAATTCAGTGCCCTCAGCAGCTTTCAGTCCAGGTGAACATGACTTTGGAGTGGATTTTGACTAGATGGACTTGAGTTTGAATAACCTTGCAAAAGTCAGTAGGTTCATGCTGGCACAAAAACAGTGGGAGAGAAAAGGAGGAGGATCAGGATTTTGCATAACTGTCAGATTATTTTGTTACAACTGATTGGGACGATCTATCATAATCCAGTTTTGTTGTGTAGTGGAGGAAGGAGATGAGCATCTCCAGAGGGTGACTGATCAGAAGGGCATTCCCACAGGTGACAAGAGCCGACCTTTGGGAGTGCTGATCTCCTCCCGCTGACGTACCAAGCACCTCGCTGCCTAGCCTAGCCCAGCTTTCAGGTGAATAAAGTAGGGTGAGATGAATCTCTGCCTACGTTTCAATCACATGTTTTATATTTGGTAAAGCATATAAAAATAGCCCTTTTTAAGCATCTTTCAATCTGTAGATAGTAGAGCTAGATCCTTAGCCAGCATAAATGAGCTAAACTTCAGTGCTGAAGAGCTGATTTTGATGGAGTAACTTCTACTTTGCTCCAGTTCAAGCACAGTCAAATCTCCACGGAGTTTTTGGGTGTTGTTCCGGTAGTACCCAAAACTCAGCGAAGGGACAGAAAGAGGCTGCACGGTATGTAAGGTACACAGGATTTCATATGATACCTTACGTTTTGCATAAAGTGCTTTTAGATTCATGACATCTGGCAGCATTGCCCTCTCAAAGTGTAGCAGAGAAATAATCCTTTCAAATCAGCTCTGATGGAGAGTGAAATGTTTTTAGTTTTAGTTTTTAAACTAGTCTAGTTTAAAAATCTTATCTGACTCTTTCTCTCTTGTGGCTGCTAACTGGTTTAGCACAAAAAATGCACACAGGCAGTAGCCATTTCAGCAGTTTTGCTGGAACTTGCTGTATATTTTTAATTCTTTTCTTTCTTTCTTTTTTTTTTTTTTTGGACAAGCTTTTTTTACACAGAAGGAAAAGTGTGTGGTTGAATCATAAAGCTAGATGAAGTATCTGGGCCTGTGTTGGATTGAGGTCATTTTCAGCCAAATAATGACTTTATCTGCTTATAATGGAAGAATTGAAAGAGATGTGGGAAAGTAAGACTGAAACACACTCGGGGGCCTATATTTTAGTAATGAGGAGGAGGCTGACCATTAATATGGGAATTAATAACTCTCCAAAGCCACCTCTTTTGAGCAGCTGCAGTAGGAACTGGCAGTGCAGAATGCACAGACTAATTCTCTTTCAGAGCAGCTAAAATTAAGTATTTGTTACAGCTTTATGTACGTACACTCTCAGCAGGGGCCGTTTTCCTTCCCTTTAGGCAAACTCAGAAGAGGAAGAACATTTAACAGCCTCGAAACACCCAGTCTGTGTGCCATATGTATGTGCCACTGAGCCGTGCCTGGGTTGTCAGTGCTTAGACTCTCCCTGAAAGGGGGAATCTGGGCTGGTTGCTAGCAATCCGTGTCGGCACTGGAGCAAAATGCTAATGTTGATCAGAAGGGTAAGGTTTGAAATTGTAAGCAAACAGAGAAGATCCATCACACATTTTCACAGATGATAAAAGGCTGACAGTGGCAGTCTGCTTATCAAATAACTAGATTTATTGAAATAGCCTGTGCTCTCATGAAATAGTTTGCTTTTTATGTTTTCATTTTATTTCATCTTACTGAAGGTGTCTGCGTTTTTTTCAAACCTACTATTACTGCCATGGCAAACTGTCTAATTTAGATCATTTCTTCTGTTAATGCTTAAAAGAAGGATGGACTGCAGTGTTCTCTTCTCGCTGATGTAGTGGGACCTCAGCGCAAAGCCAGTCCCTGCCATGAAATCTGAGCTTCCTGGAAAATAAATTATAAAATCAATGTAATAATTATAAGTTTGTTCCTTGCAAGATGATAGTGCTAGTGGAAGTGTGGCTACACATTTCATTTAGCATAAGCCTAGTGCCATCAGCTATGCACAGAAAATGGGGTAGGATCGATCATTTTTAATCACTAGAGAGAAATAAAATGCAGAAACAAAAATGTTGCTAGCATGATATGACACCCCTGTGCTGAAGGGACCGTTCCTTTCATGGCTCAGCGAGGTACTGCATTTTGTGTTTTTGTTCCCAGGGGGACAAGCTGCTGCTTTCCTCCTTTTCTGAAAAAGTTTGTAAGATGAGAAGTGGAATATTAATAATTGAAAATGCAAGTTGCAGTAATGCCATTTGCATAAGGATGTTTCTTGACCCATGGAGGATATTCACTGTGTGTTGGAGAAGAGATCAACAGAGGAACTGTGGGAGCCTGATGGATCTAAAAGGCTACCTGGCAATAAACATACTTCTCAAATGAATCTTAATGTGGTTCCCAAGGCTGGAGTTTTCTACTTATAGCCTGCCCTTTTTCCTGGAGGACCTGAGATACTATCATGGAACCATAGAATCATAGAATAATTTGGGTTGGAAGGGACCTTTAAAGGTCATCTAGTCCACCCCTCTTGCCGTGGGCAGGGACATCTTCAACTACATCAGGTTGCTCAGAGCCCCGTCCAACCTGACCTTGAATGTTTCCAGGGATGGGGCATCTACCACCTCCCTGGGCAACCTGTTCCAGTGTTGCACCACCCTCATCGTAAAAAAAGTCTTCCTTAAATCTAGTCTGAATTTACCCTCTTTTAGTTTAAAACCATTCCCCCTTGTCCTGTCGCAACAGGCCCTGCTAAAAAGTCTGTCCCCATCTTTCTTATAAGCCTCCTTTAAGTACTGAAAGGCTTGAGGTCTCTCAATAAGGTCTCCCCGGAGCCTTCTCTTCTCCAGGCTGAACAATCCCAACCCTCTCAGCCTTTCTTTGTAGGAGAGGCGTTCCATCCCCATGATTATTTTTGTGGCCCTCCTCTGGACCTGCTCCAACAGGTCCATGTCTTTCCTGTGCTGAGGGCTCCAGAGCTGGACGCAGTACTGCAGGTGGGGTCTCACCAGAGCACAGTAGAGGGGCAGAATCACCTCCCTCGACCTGCTGGCCACGCTTCTTTTGATGCAGCCCAGGATACGGTTGGCCTTCTGGGCTGTGAGCACACATTGCTGGCTCATGTCCAGCTTTTCATCCACCAGTACCCCCAAGTCCTTCTCGGCAGGGCTGCTCTGCTCTCAATCCCTTCATCCCCCAGCCTGTATTGATACCGGGGGTTGCCCCGACCCAGGTGCAGGACCCTGGACCTGGCATGAGGTTCACATGGGCCCACTTCTTGAGCTTGTCCAGAATTCTATCATGAGAATCAATTCCCCCCAGGGTTAGGTGATGGCAGTAAGTAGACATTAGCATGGAGAGAGGGTTTTTTAACAAAGGACATGGAGACAAATCCTTCCTTCTGCAGAATTTGCTTTGTGAAGTCTAACAGTCCCAGTGACCTTCACTGAGAAAGTCCAAAGACATTGTAACGGTGAACTGCATGGAGTTCACCCGTCTGCTGCAGCAGGGTTAAAACTGAGTTGACTCTGCTGATATTTTAACCTATTGTTTCAGGAATTGTGGTATTTTTCTGTTTGGGCTTTTGGGGGTTTTGTTTGTTAAGCCAGATGCTTATGCTGCAGAGCCATCCTTCCATGCTGTTTTGAATGCTAGCGGTACCGAAACATTACTCATAAAGTGCACACACTGTTACGATTCCTGACTTTAACTCTTAGCATATTTATAGGCCTCATTTCCATTTTTTGTGGTCTCATTAATGGAAAAGAAATAATAAATTGAAATGTTAATGGGGGATCATTTCACCAACAGCAGAAGGTATTAATGCACTTGATAAGATAGTTGAAAGGAAAATAACTCTTTAGTAGTGTAATTTTTTTAACCATAGACCCTGATTGTCTTCTTCCAAACATGTGTAATTGGGGCAGTTTTGAAATTACAAACATCATTTCACATGGACATTTTTTTAATCGGATGCCTGGATGCCTTGCATGGGAGATGGACCATCTGCAGAAATTCCAGTGGGGGCAGTCATGCTGGAAGTTGAAGCATGAGCAGACTTTGCTGTAGTCATGGCGGTAATGATAGAAACCCAGAAAGCACCTTTTTTCTATGTGAATTAATGACCTTCATTAACGTGTGTAAAAAAGTGTATGAAGCAGGCAGTTCACATCCTGTTGTGAAGTACTTGGAGATAGCATTCAGATGTGGTCTCATATAGGAGTTAAATTCCCCAACAGACAAGGGAATTGTACCTTATAGTCACAGATTTGTGGAAGGACCTTGAGAAGTCCCTTGGCGGCACTGTATCTCACTTTTTCCCACTGGTAAAGTGGAAGGCTTTGAGTTAATGGAACACAGTAGGATTTTCAGGCTTGGTCCGTTAATGTCTGTGGAGAATTAGTATCTTCTGAGGGAGAGGTAGTGCACTGTGGGGCAATCCTTAGCTGGAAGTAAACAGTACCAGACACTGTCCAGGACCTTTCCCAGTGCTATACCTTGTTGAAGACCTTTGTGCTGGAGTTAATTACAGCTATAAGGACATTTCTATATGCATGTTTAGAAGTTGAAGGCTAAAATTTGTAATAAATTTGCAGTAAATTTGCATTCTGGCTCCTGGTACAGAGCACATGTTTGAGTCTTTTGCTGCTTAGTTCTAGAAAGTTTGTTCCCAATGAGTTTTTCATCTCTCTGAGCACATTCATTAATGCTTTTTGGACTTTACTTACCCATAAATATAGTAGAAGTTTTGAAGTGGATTGGCAACTTTTTGCCGTTCTTCTTTCTTTCATTTCGTTAAACAATAAGTTTAAACGTACTAGAGTGGGTCAGGAATTGCGTGTTTGAACTGGTTGTTTCCTGCAAGAGAACAGAGATTGGCATTTAAACGTGCCATTCAAGCTAATCATCTCATAATCAGGAGTCTAGTGACCTAGAAACTTAATGTAGTCTTGTGAGTACAAGTATGTGCAATTTTTTGAGAAAATAGAAAAAATATTATTTTCAAATGAGGGATGTGATTGGTCTAATTCTCTCTTCTTTTGTAGATATCATTAATTTGAAAATTACTTCCGTGCAGTGCCGTTGTCTTGCTTCCGTGCAGGCAAACTGCATGAGCATGAGCCCACGGAGCTAAGCATACGATGAGCAAGTACATATGGAAGTGGACAGATAAATGCCAATGCAGGGGCATTTGAAACAGGCAAAAAAAAAAAAAAAAAAGATTATCTGTCTAGCCTTATTGGCAAATAATCAGAAGAGTGACTGGAAGTATTATACTGTATTTTTTCTTGCTTAGGGCTTGATCCAAAACTCACCAAAACGAGTGGGAAACCTTCCATGATGTGCTTGAGCTTTGGGCTGGGACACCTGATCCTCACTTAACTCTTTCTCTGTCTCACTGCTACAAATTGCTAAGTGCCTCAGGCAAATAAAGATATTTTCAATAGCCAGCACTACCAACACTACCTGGCACTGGCAAAGCAAACTTAATCTGCTGTGGCTATAATGACTCTTCAACATATAGAGAGGAAAATAGTTGCTTTGAGTAATACGACATAGATATGGATATGGATGTGGATATAACCCAAGCACGTGGCATGGGGTTATGTGTTCAATAAGGTGTCATTTTTAGATAGACACGTGACCTTAAAATGCTTATACCAGTTTGCTGCATCGTCACCTTTTAAACTTTTTACTCTTTAGCTTTAGTTCGATTGTATTTAATTTTCTCCCTGTTTTTTAATGTCTTAAAAAGTTCAGTGTGTGCAGATTTGGTATGGGGATGAAGGTGGAGCACAGCTGGTGGGGTGGAGGAGCAGGGAGGGAGCAGATCTTTTTAAAGCAGCTAAACTTGTAGCCAAAAAAGATACTGCATTTATAATGTTCCCATTCTTCTCAATACTTAACAAGAAAAATGATTGTGTGTGTGTGTGACGTGAATATTCAGCACAGAGCTTTGGTAGCTGACCGCTCTCTTTTCACAGCCATCCAACCGCACACACATTCCTAGGGGATTACCTCACTGCCAGCGCTCCTCAAAGTGTGGGATACGCTGAAGCCAACCCAATTGCAAACCTCCTTTCTGCTCACTGCGGTGCTGATTTTAGGCAATGACCTTTAAAGCCACAAACGTAACCCTGCATCTACCCCAAAAAAGTTTTTTCATCTGTTAGCTCAATGGGAGAGATGCTGGGAGTGGAAATAGGGTAGAGTCTGTAGGTTACGTGTAGAAATTCCTCTCCAAGCTTTCCACTCCTCTTTGGCTCTGAATACTCAAAAACTTTCCAGCCAGAGAATGTTTGTCCCTTCCTTCTCTCTCTCTTTTTTGTGTTCTTCCCTTGTTTTGCATATTCTGACAACACTGTTTACTTCAGCCCGCAGCTCCCACTGCTTTGTGTGCTTTCTCCCCGTCTCACAATTGCACAAATAAATCACTGAGGAAAATTTGCATTTGATGGGAATTTTAGGTGATATTAAGTTTTATGGGCAGAATATAATGTATGTGAGTTGGTTTAATTAAACTGGATTTTCATTTGTGACACGGAGGTCTTTATCTGTACAAGGCTATTTTTGTCATTCATCTTCTTTGTTATTAAACATGCTGGATTTGAAAACCTGAGGATGACAGGTCTCAGAAAATATTGTCTCTCTTGTGTCAAAATATCTGCATATGCCAAGCGGAGCAAATCAGCGTCATCACAGAGCTGAACAGTTAATTTATGCCAGGAATTTCTGAACACCAGGCGGTCAGAGTCCGAGGCCCATATGTGTTGTAGCACCCTCTAGTCGCTGTGTTGGTAACTTGTCTCACTCTAGAGGAGAGATGAAGTCTGGCAAAAGAATTTAGATCAAGTGAAAGCTGAGTAAAAGTTTGTCCAGAGTTTCTGTGACCTGATATACTATCTATGTAGGTTGAAAGCGGCTTCCTTCCCCCTCCCAAACAGTGGTGCGTGCCCCGGAGCCCTGCTGCATTTGGCTTTGGTGAGTGCAGGGATTCTCTTGCCGCTGCCTGTCCTGCTACCATGGCAAAGCTTGCGGATGGGGTGCAGTTTGCCATTGGGATTGCTGGGGCAGAAGTGGGCTCTGTCTACACGCTACCTGTTCTGCTACCCAGGCTGAGGTTGTAACGCCCACAGAGCAGCGGGGAGCCCGGGGGAAATTAATCTTTTTGGCTGCTGCAGCTTTGTTTCAGGGAGATGGGGAACCAGCCTCCCAATTCCCATTTTCACCCTAATCTTAAATATCTGAACTGAAGGAAGGGACGGAAGTGCCATTATACTCTGGGTCACACACCTAATTATAGCGTGTTTAATACATACCACTGGCCAGGAACTTGGTCTGTGATATTTCTCCCTCCACAAGCATCAGGAAGGGCTGTGAGCCTCCTGCAGGATCCCCAGATCCGGCCTCCTGGAGCACAGGTACTTGGGAAGGCTCCATAAGAGTTCTGACTTTTTGACTGTTTCTCTGGAACAAGACTGGCAAATTATAGCTTGAGATTGTCACACTGATTAATACTAATAGTGCTGGTGCAGCTCCCCAAAGTGCATGAGGCACTGATGAAAGTGCTAGTTTCAATTTATTTGTTTTTCAGGCCAAAGATTTCCACACTTGCACAACTCCCTTCACTGCCATTTTCCATGCAAAGGGCCGGCGTGCCCCTGAGACTGATACCGCATCTGCTCCTCTGCGAAGACAAAGATAAACTCGTTCATGGTGTGTTGTTATTTCGCTTGCTCTTCAGCATGAGAACAAGCAATAAGAATGCATTTAAGATGTTAATGAAATTAATGAAAGCCAGATCTCGGAAACAGCTGAGATTGTTGACTGTCTCAGGCAGATTTGTACTTCATTTTAATTACAGATGAGCCAGAACCAAAACCCTGATTAGAATTGCTCCAGATTTTGGATCCACATCTCTCAGCTTTGCAGTTTGGACCAGTTTCCAGTGTTTAATTCTCTTCCCATTTTATTTTTCCTTCTGGTTGTACTCCAGGTGTTTTAATGCTTTCATTTTGTCTCTGTGAAAGACTGGCCTCTGTGACAGACATGAGACCTGCTGCCACAAGTCCCACTGGGGCTGCAGAGGTGTAATTTGGTAGCAGGATGCGCTGATACACGCCGGGGGAGCATGTACTAGACTTTGGGTTGACAAACATTTCTGTGCCATCTATGCAGGCAGGTGGCTGCCCCTACTGGCATTCTGGCAGCTCAGTAAAATACAGTCCCTAGGAAGTTCTCCTTCGGTTAAATGGCAAATGTCTTTCTCTCTGGCCTGAAATAGCCACTACTCTTGACCAGTCGCCCAGCTGTATGTCTGATGGACAGTTTGTTACCATGCCTTCTCCTGTAACGCCAGAAGACCCCATCAATGGTGCGGTGTTCTCACTTTGCATGCATATCAGTTCCATTACAGAATTTATACTTTGACTAAAAAGAAAAGCCTCTTGGAGACAGTGTAATAATAATGAACAAATTCCTTTTTATGTCTCCTGGATATAAGGGGACCTTGAGCCTCTCCCTGGGGAGAGAGAATGGTCTGAACAGCAGACCAGTTAGAAACCTCAGAGGCAGCAAGCACACAGGAAAGGCTGGTTTATTATCTTTGTTCTTCTGTTGCTGTACTCAAATCCCAGGAACAGCATTACTTCGGGCTATTGATATTGCTGTGCATTTTTAGGGTAGGTTGAGAAAAGCACCTGATCATAATGACTTTAAGAACAGTGATGAAAGAGGGAGAGGAAAAAACAATTTACATTAAATGCTACGGTGCTTCATTTACACAACATAATAAAAAGCAAATTTTGTGATTCAAGTAACGATTGCAGGTTATTAAACTAGGCTTAAAGACTTTATAAATGAAAGGCTTTTAATAAGTGATGAACATGGATGATAATGTGCTTGAAAATAGAGAGAATCTTTATTAAGTTTGACACATTTGTTATCCATCCACCCACTTCCCTGCTACTTTACTTGGTCCCTGGATCACTATCACAAAAATGCACCAGGGAGACAAAGCTTTAGCTGGGAAACTACATCGGAAAGCACCACCTTCCATGGCTGCCAGGGCCTGGAGAACATGACATTTTGGGGAGAAGCTGTAAAACC
>NW_009187212.1:50326-88552 GCF_000690835.1 Fulmarus glacialis
AGGGGTCGGGGGGCGGCTAAAGCAGGTGGGACTCTGCTTCTGGAGCCAAATTCATCGCCAGATGGTTTCCATTCACGTGTGTAAGAGATCTCTCCTATGCTGATCGTTGAAAGGTTAAGCAGACAGCTCTCTGAGACATGAAAGTTGCTCTCGCTGGACAGCCGTTCAGTTAGAAAATTGGCAGCTGGTGATGCTAGCAGGCGTTGGGGCTGATGGGCAGAGCTGAGCTGTGCTTCATTGGGGCCTGATTCAAAGCATATTGACATCAGTGGGTGCCTTCTCACTGGCTTGAAGGATCTGGCTGGGGCAGTGCTGGAGTGAGGAACTTTGACAATCATTTCACTTCTTTATCTTTTCAAGGGTTAGTTCTGACTGTCATCAGATTGGGACTTACTGACCTGGAGGGGAGGTGGCAGAGGGAGAGGTAGGGCACTGCACAGAGCAGTGCTGCTGAGCCGTCCAGCCTTCCTCCTCTCAACCAGTAATAAACCGATGCTGGTCTAAGGGAACCCGCAGGTACTGCCTTTTGATTAGATATCTGAGAGTCATAAAAAACTTCCCGTTACGAGAGTGAGCATATCAGACAGCCCTGCCCAACTGCGGTTTTGGATAACTTAATTTTACCTGCTTAACTTGCCTCCTCATTTCAGTGAATATTCTGCTCAATTTTGCCTACATTATTAAAGACTGATGAGGTTTCCAACCTAGAAGTGGCTGCATTTCAGTGATGGATGAGTTGATTCTTGTGTGGATATAGTAATCAGGGCATTTTTAAGCATCTTCGGCATGAAAGGCACAATATAAATGTGAAATATTATTTTGTGCCATGCAGCTGCTCAAATCTGAAATACACATTATGTCTCGGTAATATAGACAGTGCTTAAGACTGTTAAATTAAACTATTAAAGCCTATAGAAAAAACAGAGATGACAGAGTGCAAATTAAATCTGAATTATCATTAAACTGCTGTGCCAGTAGTTTTCAAACACATTCATAGTGACCTGGAAGAGAGCAGGGGGAGTGGAATGCCATTCACACCTCCTAATTGGAGTCATTATCTGTACTTTGTTATCGTGCTGCCCACAACAAGGGCATCGCCGGGACAGCAGTGATGCGGGTAGGGCAGAAGGATGCCTGTGGACCACAAGAGATACATAGGGATGTAGTGAATGTCCTACCATCTTTCTGATTTAAAGCCAGGACATGGCCAGGCGGTCACTTTGTCAGATAGATAGTTTTTAACGGTGATAAATGACTGCAGACTCTTTTCTGTGCAAGGCGACTGAGGCGGGAAAGGGGGGCACGGTGCATGGCTGGGTTGCGCTTGTGAGAAATGTCGGTGTCCCAGGGACGTGCTGGTCCTTCCTCCCCTCTTCTCTCCCCTGCTAACAGCCCAGGCTCAGTGGGGGGCCTTGCTGGACACCGCCCCCCCCCACCCGCTGGGGGCCTTGTAATAATTCCAGCTATGGGCCTTTTTGGAATATCAGGTGGAAAAGGAGCTTTTTAGGTCCTCTAAATGATCTGCCTGTCAAAACATGAGCACACCTGACAGTATGTTCTCAGGTGCTTTGTCCGGTTCATTTATATCCAGTTGCAAGTGATGAAATTTTCAGAGCTTCCTTTGGAAGCTTATCCTTGCCCCATTCTCTAATAAACACTCCACAGTGCATTTTAAAATTAAGGTTTCACTTTTTTTTTCCTTATTTCATTACTCTTGATAGTATCTCCGTGTACCTCTAAAAAATCCCTTTCCATCCTTAATCTTTACAAGTGCTTGCAGGCATGTGGGTATCTGTTTATTGTGAGTCAACCTCATGCCAATCCATCAGTTTGCCTCTTCGAGCACTTTATGACAGCAGAAAGTGATTAATTTTCAAAGCAGACACAACCTTTAATCTGCAGAAAAGGAAACAAACTTTCCCCTGCTCCTTTGCTGATTGAATCTGGAATGAATGAATGATACCCGACTTAAATGTGTTTCTAAAATAGTTTTCATTAAATATAATCGGTCAGTGCTGATCATCAAAAGTGTCTTGAAGATTGGCCTATATATGTATACGGTACTAAAGTCAGAATGAGCTCAGTGATCGATACTCATCCAACATCTTAATCTGCTCAACAGTATTAAATGGATTTTCCCAACGTCCCTGCAAAGCGGGGAAATAATGTAACTCTTGAGCAGGAATATTAAAGCAGAGAGGATAAATGTGATGTCCAAAGCAATGCCGAGCAGCTACTAACTTGTATCTTTGTACCTGTCATCCTGCTGTTTGTCATCATCAACAGATGCAGTTACAGCTGGGGAAAACTCCCAAGGATGGCCAAGAAAAGCCAGGGTTTGGCAAAATTGGAGGAAACATCTCAATGTGGCTTCCCCTGTATGTGCTTTTGTAGTCCCAGATCTGTCAACTGCTTGTCACCAGTGGCTGAATCAGGACTAAACCCGAGTGCGCACACAGCCTTAGTTCTGAGTATAGCGTATTTGTTTTCTGGGTGGTTTATTAGTCATTGGGCTCCTGTACAAATGATGGGAACACAGATCCCTGTCCTTAAGTCTATCCCTTGCTATACCGCTAAAATACATTTCCTGCTTCCAGCATGGGGCTGAACCTTGGTCCATGAGAAGCTAAACTCAAATATGCAAGTCATTCTACATACTGCTGCACTATAAAAATCATACTAATTTTATATACATATACAGTTAGCTCAGTAATGGCTAGAGATCTGTGTTCCTCCCTAGACTTACTGTAGGAAATCTTTTCAATTTCCTTACTGCAAAACGAGAGGGTAACTAACAGTATATTTAATTTAGTTATTTGAGGCCAAGCCTGCTACGGGACATTTATCCGTGGCTATGACTTCTGGAGAGATTTGAATGAATGACCAAGAAGAATCTGAATCATCCAGTCATGCAAATTACACTATTTCAATAATATGAGGGCTACTTTTCCTGATCCATAGTAATTGATGAGGCTCATTATATGTTAATATCACTCCTTTTTTTTAATCTTACATGTAATTCACTACAGTGTTTCAGTGCGAAGGTATAATTAAGATTCAGATGGCAATTTCATTCTAGACTGCTCTCTACAGTTGCTTAAATAAAAATTAGCACTTGGGATGCTATTTTCTCTAGAGGCAGAAAAAATATTCTTTTTGATACTTCAGATATAAATCCATTCAGCCACTGCTGAGTTTTCTAATTGTGAAAAAATGCGAAGTACTACCTCTTCCAGGCAAGCACTGCTTCTCTTCCCCCTCCTTGGTTCGGTGCCCCTGCTGAAGGTCTTGTGTTCAGTGCAGCAGCCGGGGCCCACTTCCTAAGTGCACAAAACCTCTGACTTTCATGTCAGCTGTGACCAGTGACCAGTACCTCCACCTGTATGTTAATGTTAATTATCAGTGTGCATGGCGCTGGTGGTACAGCAGCCAGCCACTCCAAGATCTGCATGACCAAGCTGTTGGTGCGCACATCTTTGTGTGAACCATCATGAAATTTCCTTGAAATTTTATTATGCACATTAAGGGTTTATGTGGGGCTTAAAGTGGGCAAAAAGCCTTGGCACGGAGGGCGGGAAAGGCACGTGTGTGTCTGTGTGCTTGTGTGTGTTATCGCTTTGCGCTGATCCTCTTCTTTAGGACGAGGCTCTGGCTGTATGTGGGATTTGATGACTGCCTACCAGCTGACTACACACATGAGCTTACACCGGGGATGCAGCTCACTTTTGACAGAAACGCTTTGGAATGCAGCATATGAAAAGAGCAAAACAAAATGTTTCTGTAATATTATGCAAGGAAAGACAAATGAAAACATCCATGCAAGCCTGCTGACACGGGCAGAGACGGGGGGAGATGGGAGTTTCTGTGCTTTTGTAAAGCAAGTAAAATAGTCGCCATCCGGGTAATGGGAATTTCTGAAGTGGATGACAAAATCTCATCATTTTTTTTGTAGCAACCATTTTTTGGAAGCGATCATGTTGTCACTATTTCATTGAGGCTGACATCAGGTGCTTTATGAACCCCGTTTCAGAGGTTTTCTTTGTTGGCTGCTTGAAGAGAGCGGGGCCCTGTGTTCGGAGCACAGACCTTGTGCCAGTGTGAACTGCGGCTGCCTGGCAGCGGTGTTGCTTGGCAGGGCAGACCAGGACGTTTCTCTGCCTGAAGGGAGATGTGCATTTTACAACGTTCTCAGTGTGAGGCCCCATGGGGGTCCATAGGCTGTAACATACAGAAAACACCCCACTGAAGCAACACCCTGGGGGTAAAAGAAGAGCAGAAGGGGGGAGGCTGCCCTTGGCGGGGGCTGCAGCCACCATGTGGGCAGGGGGCAAAACTCCACCTCCACCCCGCTGCTGGACTGGACAGGACGATGTGTGAACACCTTTTTCTGTGAGGTAAGTGCTGGGGGGTCTGTAAGAGCCAGAGCGATCATCATCCTGCTCTGCAGTGGGGCGTGCTGTGCAAAATCACTGAGTGGCTTTCTGACTCAGTTTCCCCTCCTGTAAATTGGAGATCTTTCCCAAAGACACTGTAAAAATGATTACATTACAGCGATGGTGTGGTGTGAGGGACCATATGAGTCCTTCAGAGAGACAGCTTTCTGTCTGACAGCTGCTTTAAAGATGTAAAAGGAAATGCAAAGATTTGGCTTTGCTTTGCACCATGTGAAGAGCAGGATGTATCTTTCAAAAAAGGAATTTATCAAACTGTTGTAGTGTTGAAGGACTGCAAATGGTGTGGGTCCTATTCTCCCCCAGTGTAACTGCAGCTCCTGCTCCTGACTCACACAATAACGGGGATTTGGGGTTGCCCGTCCGTTCAGGAAGCTGCGGTGGGAGTGTGCTGTCTCTGTGCCATGTGTTGTACCGTAATATGAGTTTTGGAACCGGGCCTGTTTTTAATAAATTGTACCTTTTCCTCAACTGCTTCCTGTCTAAATACTGTGCGCTAACCCAAAAATGAGCAACCGTCACAGCAGCTGTCAGTGGATTTTTGTATGTTCTCGGCAAAGACCCTCTGAGGAATTTCCTTATTAAACAGCTGAGCTATCAAAAGTGCCTTTTTCCTGCCAAAAAGGGCAAAAAGCACAGAGAACCGAATGAATGTTCAGTGAAATTCTGTTGCAGTTTAACGAGACCGGGCCTTGGAAGGAGATCTCTCCTGGCTGGTGCCTGCTGCAAAGAGAGTCAAAATAATACACTAGAGTCTTGAGCATAAAACCTTTATCATTTTTGCTTTGACCCTTTCAGGGTATACTGGTACTTTTGACATGTTGCTGATGGATACTGTCGCCCCTGGAGCCGAGCTTGGCTGGGGGGTGTTTGTAGGGCATCATGTGCAGTGAAGTCTTGGCTACCTGTGGACAAGCTCTAATCTGGGAGGCTGGGGAGTGTTGTTTCAGCCTTCAGTGTGTTTCAGACTTGATCTCGAAGAGAGAAAGTACTGACCTCGGTTGTAAGAAAACAAGTGACGTTTATCACCAGGTGTGTCTCTCTGTCTTTTGGTGATTGAGTAGAACGTTCCAGGACTCTCCAGCCTGGAAAAGAGATGGACCAAGTGGGCATGTGGTGGAGATCCAGCAGACAGGAGGGGGTGTGGAAGCAGGAAAGGAAGGGGGAAAGAGGAAGGATGTGGCTTCACACATCTGGAAGTCACTGTTTTTGCTTGCTGTGTTGTTTTATGGCTAATTCTAAAGGAACATTGGTTAGATAATTGCTGTTGGAGGGAAACCTGTGAGAAGATCAGGGCCAGGGGTGATAGTGGAGGAATTGGATAGTGGAGAAAAGCGTTGGGACAAGGCTTGATAGAAGCAGTAGAAAGGCAGAACCTGCGTTTTTGCAAAGAAGGAAGCAAAATGGTCTGATTTGAAACAGAGGGTGATGTTAAAGAGAAATACCATGTCTGAGAGGCAGTCGAACTGATCACATGAATTAAGACTATTCATTTCAGTGGTAGCATGGAAATGAATAGTCTGCTTTTATTCTGTCTCAACCTGGTTTTGGCCATTTTTATTCTGAGTCACTGCCAGAGTGTGTCCTTTAATGCTGCCCTCCTGTACAGAATTCAGGAGCAGGGCTCTTTTCCGGATCTAAGTCTTTCCATTATATTATTTCTTTCCTAAAGGAGCAAAATTGATTCCCGATAAAGCAGCTGATTGATTTTTAAGATTCTAACACTTGCCTATTTCTTTGATCTTTTGGTTTTCCATTTAACGGGTTGCTCGCTCTGTCCCGCCTCTAAATGACTTTCATCCAGTCTGTGGGCACAGACTGCAGCTCTGCGTCCGGGCTATTGCATGCTGCACCCCTTCTCCAGGGATTCCCACCACATTGTTGGATATGAAAGCTAATGAAAAACATTGTTTCTCCTTTTCCTTCAGTGGATTTGATTTTTATTCATTTTGTCCCTCTCTGTCAGGACTGGATGAGTGGAAAGGAAGGGGGAGTCACCGAAGCTCTTTCGTCACAGACCCTGAGCGCTCCCTGCTTCACTCTCCCCTTATTCCCCAGAGTAAATTACCACTTTTTTTCATACCCTTGCATTTTCTTTATGCTTGTTTTTTTTCCCTCCCATCATAGCCTTTTATCCTTGATGGCTCGACTCCTTCTTTTGGCGCTGAGAGATCCTCAGCTTTGAAGCATTTCCTATTTTAGTGAATATATTTGGCAGTAATAAACATAAGAGCATGGCCCAGGCCAACAGTGCAATACATACCTTGATATTTCTTATGTATTTCTGATTAATGTTCACACACTCAAACCGGCCAGTTTCCAAGTTAGAACATTTTTTTCTCTGTCTCTGACCACTGCAAACTCTTCCTTTTATGTAGAGGAGAAAACGTGTTTTCCTCCTGCTTTTTAAAGGGGTGCAGTAGCAGTAAGGAGACTGGGTTAGGAAGCTGGCTGGTAACTTTGCACATTAGCCACAGGGTTGAATAGGACAAAGTCTATTCTCCAGAGTTTCTTTGGTTGTGCAGCGCTAAGCATTTGTTTGTGAATGATGCAAATACTGTGCAGATGAAAAAGTGAGCATAGCTGTGTCTGGTATCCAGCATGATTTTTTAATACTTTTCTAAAGATAACTTTTATTCATCAGGAAGCCGGTTATTTGACACACCATATCCTTCTGGTGGATAGTACATCCCTACAGGGTTCCAGAAGGCTACTGGCACTACAGTTAAGGGTGCATATTTTAAGCAATGCTTTCAAGAGATGCTTACAACTCCCATTACTTATTAGGAGAATAGGAATTGCCATACCAGATGAAACTGGCAATCATTCTTCTCCGACATGCTGCCAGTGACAGTATCCGATGTTGGATGCTTTAGGGAAGATGCAAGAAACTACTATGTGCCATAAAGGAGCTTCCTCTGACTCATACCCATCAGAGCTGGCTGTGCCCTGAGGGTGTTGATGTAGCATAGATGGTGATTTTTAGCTTGTGACTGACGTTAGGAGTGAGTCATCAATGCTACAGAGCAGAGCAGTGATGGAAGCAAAGGTAGCTGAGGCGGTATGGCTTGGCCAAGTGTGGTACCAGGGAAGGTCAGGGTAAATTGAAATAGCGCAGTGGAAATTCTCAATTTTCATTACATTTATCACTTACAATCCATACAGTTTAGTTCTTTCCTTTAATTGGATAAGTTAAGTAAATAATTTATGCAAGTCCATAGGCAAATATT
This sequence comes from Fulmarus glacialis, assembly GCF_000690835.1. NCBI lineage: Eukaryota > Metazoa > Chordata > Aves > Procellariiformes > Procellariidae > Fulmarus > Fulmarus glacialis. The sequence continues at coordinate 58,008 of NW_009187212.1, forward strand.
ACAATAGTGCGTGTCTTAATTTGCTCAGAATTAAAATAAGCTTTGCTAATGAGTTCTTACGGTCTATCATGAAGCAGCGAAGACTTGTGAGCCTCTGAATTACCGTAGAACTTGAATGAAAAATAGGTGTGCTTTTTTCCTCATTACTTAACTAACCTAATTCTGCTTTCACTTTTAACTGCTTTTATACCTTTGAGTGACTGGGGTTTTGCTCTTTCCCAAAAAAGATCGCTTAGTTTTGATCTAATAACGATGTAGGAGACGGGGGCAACTTGATTTCCTGTAATTTCGTGACCCACCACCTATTGAACAGAGGAGTAATACAGAATTGATACAGATGACTTGGCTATAAGATCTTAATATATAGGATGTCAGCATCAGCCTGAAATATCCTGCCTGGAGAGCGTCAGACATGAACATTGCCAACCCTGACATCACCTGCCTAGGGAGGCTGCGCTGTATCAGTTATTTTGGCAGGTGGTTCCCTGGAACAGAGAGATTAAATATCCCAAAGAATTTTACTCAGCTGTGTAAAACATTATTAAAAAGAACTTTCAAATAAGGTTTGTGTGTTACTTGCTCTCTGGCTGCGCGATGACAGGACACCAGTCGTTGCTGGCTGTTTTCGTAGGTGCAGGAGGCACGGATGCCATTGTGGTGGCGAGGCTTCGCTCCTGCATTTTTAAGAGGGCATTTGCTGGAAAAAGACCTCCACAAGCTGCAGAATTGCAACAGCTTTCGCTGTGGTTATGTACTCCACAATTTGCAATCCTACCCAGTTTTACTCTGCTGATAGTGCTAGATAAAACTAGGTAGGACTGCAAATTGTGGAGTACATTGGCCTGTGGTGTAGCGGCCAGTTTCACACTGCTGCTCTCAGGCACACGGCAGACGTTGCTGCCCAGGCAAACTCGCAGACACTGTGATTCCACCTCTTGCTCTCTGCAGAAAGTAATCAACTTGACTTTGGGGGTTTGGATTTTTTCTCTTGTGTTTCAAAGCTTCAGCACCTCTCCTGTTTTTGGATACAAAATACAGGGACAATGCTTATTGCCATCTACATTGAATTCTTATATACTGGTTTTCTGGGAACTTTGCCATTTGAGGGATCTACATCAGTAAAGCTGCGATAATGCAGAAGTCAGCTTGTGCTGAGTTGTCTGGATTTAGTGGCTAACCTGTACTGATGTCCATGCTGTCCCAGCTTGGCTGCTTTCCTTTCCAGATGTAGCTAGATGAGAGCTGGCCCACTTTTGCCTACATTGTGCTGCAAACACTCTTGCAGTTGCATTAGAGTCTGTGATGATGATAGCACCTATTTTGGGTGCAAAATGATGTTTAAAAAAAAGTAAAAAGGCAACTTTCAAAAAAGCAGAAAAAAAGGAAAGAACAGAGAAAGGAAATAAAAAGAATATACCTAGGTCGGCTGCATGCACAATTTTTCACTGTTCTTGGAAGAGAATGGCAAATCTTTCTTTCCTCTGCAATTCCAAGCTGCTGAATTGCTCTGGGATCTCTGATTTACCCGAATATCATCTCTTACACTGAAATCAGATTCTTAATGTTGCTTATACACTCTTCTTACAGTTGAAAATCCTAAGTCATTTTAACATTTCATCTACTGTCTTTACTCCATTGAACAGAAATAATGGAAAGAAGATAGAGTGATAAAGAAAAACACCAATGGGAAGTAGAATGAAAACTGATTGATGAGACATAGTGTAGTTAAGCAACAGATGTTAAGCACCGTTAAGTGATTGTCTTATTATATTTTTCCAAAGGCTCATCTCCCCTGACCCTCACAGGCCAAGTGATCTGGATGTGCAAACGGAAAGTCAATGCAAATCAGAAGCAAAACATTTGCTCGTAGACTTATAAGGAGCTTTTCAGTTAGACAGTGGTGGTATAAATGCCAGCCTGATCTGATCTATTAGTGCAGTTGAGTCTAACCTCTCTAGCCTTTTAAACATGGAAAAACAACAGCTCTAAGTGGCTGTGAGGTTTCAATTACGTTTGCACCCCAGAGGGATGCAGCGGTGACCTGGTGCTGATGGATTTATGAGTATGTTATCTGACAGGAAGGCGGGTTTAAAAACAGTTGCTGCAACACGTGCTTGGTTATTACACTAAACTACTTTCCTTGGCTTGGACGTCTCTATTTTTCTCCTCTCGGCAGGCTCAGGTAGTCCAGGGGATTCCTACCATTGATATGAAGATTATTTTCTCATAGTAGTTTCAGAAATTGAAATAAAAATTAAAGTAATTTTAGACATTAAAAAAAACACACCAGCATTTGAATCACCAGCATGGTGAGAAGCCTTTTACTTCAGATGTTTTTTTAAAAGCTGAGAAGATGATTGTTTTCTCTCACTAGTCTGAGCAATAGCGATTTTAGATGTAAAAGGATGAGTTGGATTTTTGTGAACACTTCTACATTTAGATCCTTAGAATAAACATGCTTCATTGATATATTGTCTTGCCCACATTATATCATACAAGAGCTTGGTTTACTTAGCTGGAAGCCGTAGACAATTATTCTTGAAAGTTATGAATTGCTTTCCTTATTCCTCTGGAGCCTTTTATTCTCTTTTGGGGCTAATCATTATCAAGCAAAGAATTAAATATTGATGGGAACTAATGAAAACATTTTAAATAGGCTGAAAAATTTACAATTGTCATGAGTATGAAAGTGTTCAAATTAAATAGTAATATTTCAGCATTCTCTAGTATGTCACAAACCTACATGTGTACATTCCAGCTCAAAACAACTGTCCTGTGTAATGGTTTCATTTTTACAGATGTATTCACTGTTAGCCTATGTGAGATGACTACTAAGCAGTTTTTAATTAACTTATGTCAAATGTTGCATAGCGGTACATCAACAAGAACTTACAGGAAGAACAAATCTTCATTCAACTCAGATCAATACATGTACATAATTCATTACACCTGTACAGAAATACCCTACGAAGACACCTTAACTCTGACCCAAGACCCTAAAATAGACAGCAGATGTCTATTTTAATAATTATTGCAGTAACAGGGATGAATAAGAATATACCTTCAGATGCCTTTGCATGTAGTAGCACTTAATGATGCCTATATGTCATCTATCTGCTTGCATTAAATTGTATAAATTACCTCTGCAGACCTAGAAGCCGAACCAGGTGTTCCAGCCATATTAGCCCAAATTAACATCCTCTTTGATCTTGTAATAGCTTGATGGAATTGAATGACATGGACCTGAGCTTTAGATTTATCCGAAGGTGTTTCTTTCTTCAGCAGACTCTAGTTTTGCCTTTTGAACTCCTCAGAGCCTGTCTACCAGGCAGTATGAATGCGTAGCTATACACTATGAGTTTGGATCTTTTCAGCAGCATTATGGCTCAGATATTTCAGGCAAGTTGTGTAGCCATGCTCCATTCTGCTGTGACTAAGTTGCTAACGATACCTGTAGTACATGCTGTGAAGATGGTGTGAGTGTACTGCATCTGGTGCAGGAATTCCAGGGTAGATCAGCCCTAAAATGTGAGGAGCTCCTCACTTGAGCTGGTAAGACTCCAAAACACGATTGGGCTGTCCAGGAAAAGGTGGTATTGAAAGTTTATAAGCTATTACTTTTGTATTCCAGTAAGAACTACACTTTGGGAAGAAAAAAGCCCCAATACTATTCACTGTGAAACGTTTTTGAAAACACTCCTTCTGTTTTGCTACGGTTTTGTCTTTGCCATTTGCTTTTTCCTCTAGTGGAGGACAAGTGGTTGAGACTCTGACAGTCTCAGCTGGTTCAGATATCCCTGAGTACCACCACTAAATTTCTTGCAGTGGCCTGGGTGCCAATACTTAGCAAGTGAAGGTCTCTGCACAGGGTTAAGAGTCTGATGCCTGAAGCAAGTGACTAAAGAGGTCCCTGGGTGGGTATTTTGTGATGAGAGCTCACCACCAGTGCTGCAGCAAGAGGAGGAGAAATGAGAAGGAATCGGAGCGCTGTGACAAACAATTATGTGGGCTTTGTCTCCTAGTTGCACAGAAAGTAGTTTGACGTAGCCAGCAAATTCCCTGCATAGCAAAATTTTCCTCTTAGCAGTCTGTGCATGGATCAGTCAGGAACATGACGTCTGCTTTAATAATTTTTCCTTATTCCTATTGCCTTTCAAGTGGTCACTAAGGTACAAGGACAAGAAAATTTAAATATGCGAGTGGCCAATAACAAACAGCTTTTGCAACACTCACTACCTTGATAGAGCTGTGCAGTAGCAGCATTTCCAGTCCATTCTCTCTAGCTGATCCCTGCTGCCAACCCTACTATATAAACCAAACCAGCTTGGGACAAACAGGAGTGTGTAACTTATCCATCCTGCGCCTCTCCAGCAATAGCCTTTTGGTGCATAAATCAATGGACTATTTACCTGATGAGGCAGAGAATATGAAGTCAGGAATTTTCACTTCACAGTGTGGTTCCTATTTGAAACTTGTGTGACCTCCCCGTGACTGCCAGGTTAGTGGCAATAACACATTTTACTGAGAATATTTGGCAAGGAAGGGTTTTATTTTGTGCTTTTCCTGTCTGACAGATGGTTTTTGGTTGAAGCAGGGGTAGAAATTCCCCACAGTAGTTGCGGAGAGACTTGGCCACATCCACTGGCATTAATTATAATAATTGTCCTTCGTAATTAGCCGCGCACCAGAGCTGGAGGCACAACATCACGTCTCTGCTGACTCCGTCTGATTGTTGGGTCCTTTTGCAGATTGCTCTCCCACAACTGGGAAACAGATTGTTTGGGCTGGAATTGGAGAGTTGTAGGTAGGCAGCAGCTGCTCTTGAGCTTTTTTTATATGCTAGTTGGATGTGTGAGATCAAATTGGTTTTGTTCATTTAGCAGCCTGTTCAATGGAAGAAGAAGAACAACATAAGCCCCTGTAGCTGGTAATGCTCTGTTCTGATAGAGGCTCTGCCTTAGATGACACTTAAGTGTATTTATGACTCTGTAAATGATTGTTCCTGTTCCCCTACAAATGTAGGAAACAACCCTACATGTACCTACTTCTGGTGGAGGAACCCTTACTCACTGCATGTCATACCAGTCTTGCAGGTGGCATTTGGTTTGACCTGAACTTGGTGTAATATTTACTCAGTGAATATAGCGCTACTGAAATTACGCAGGGATTTTCTGCCTTGTAATTTAAACCTGGAGCTGACCTCACTGTCAAGACCCTCATATTTAACATGTAAGCCTATGTACAAAAAGAAGAGCTTTCATCTGAGCCCTGAGCCTCACTGATGATGAAGAACCCAGGCTTACACGCTTCTTTAGCAGGGTCCCCTGCTTTCTGGGTTAGCATGCAGGTAGTGTAAAGCTTAGCAACTTTTCCTAAAAGGATTTCACATCAGTGGGAACAGGGGACTGACTTACTTACAGGGTACCTCCTATACAAGAGCAATAATCTCCACTAGGAAGTGTGAATATTGCAGGTGGGTTACTGCAATAACCCACTTAAGCTAACACCAGTCGTGGATAGCAAGCTTGGGATGATGGGGCTTACACTGCTTACTTTTCCTCTTAAACTTAGTCCTTCATATCACATGTAGTCAATCATACCAAGCTACGAAGGGCAGAACTCTGCAGTCATTCCTATGTCAGCAGAACTGTAATGTCCTCCACAGCGTACAGTGCCTTTGATCACATCTGCAGCAATGCTCTGAATCCCCACAGCTTATTTCACCCTAAAATTTCAAAGCATTTCACAAACCTAAGTAACTAAGGTATTTAGGTAAGGTGGACAGGCACTATAAGCACCGTGTTATCAAAAAGCAAGTTAGTGTTTAGAGAGATTAAAAGAACTGCCCAGATTGTGCTGAGATTCAAATCCAGAGTTCTTGCTGGCCAGTCCTGCCCCTAAACATCAGACCTGCACCAGGTGATCTGCTGATGTGAATGATACACTTCTGCTCTTGTCAGTGGACTTGGACTGAGTTACAAGTGTGCGAATCTGGCTCCTACAATGTTGTGTGCAAATTGGTGTTTCATGTTCAGGGTACGGCATCAATGCAATATTGAAATGAAATCCAATTTGTGTCAAGCAACCTTGACAACGTAGATACTGAGTGATGCTGTAGTGAGTGAACAGGTAACCAACCATGCCAAGCCACAAGATGGATGTTTTCCAGAGACACTCCTATGCAGTATGTTATGAAGCCTCGATGATAAAATGATTAACTTCTCAAAGCAAAACAAAGATACTCCACTTTATCTGGAGAAGAAATGCAAGGTGGCTGCCAAACCTGAACTGTGGAAAGAAATCTGTGCTCGTTGTGCTCAACTAGGTCTTTTAGAAATGGCAATAAAATGACAGCTTCTTTTTCTTTTTGGCCTCATGCCAAGCCAAGGCTGACACCAGGGATTAATCTGACTCTTTGCTCTGTTCAGTCTGGGGATGTGAGAGCAGAACAATACAGCTTACTATGGCGCCTAAACCAAAACTTTCAGAGAAAGCAAGAAAATCTACATTTCCCTCCTGTATCAAGCGCATCAAATGACTTCAGCTTATGATATTGCATTACATTATTAAAGCTAAACTCCAAGGGAGCAGGTGGCCCAGTGATGTTATTTCACCTCCCAAGTCTGTTGGCAAATCTGTCATCTTAACGCCAAGTGAGAATAAATTTTGGTGGCTGCAGTGTAGGGTTTTTTCAAAAGCGGGGAGTTATTAATTGTAATGGCTATTAGTGTTAAATGTTTGCTTTTTGCAAAGGAGTTGACTATGATCTGTACTATTCACTGTAGAGAGGAAAAAGAGACAGTATTTTCTCTGAAGACATTCAATTCTGAAACCATTTTGAAACTTTGGGAGTGTTGGGACTATTTCTTCTCTAAACTGTAGGAGATGTGTCTATGTCCAAGTTTGGAGGGTTATTTCTGCAGGCTTGCCTGGAGGAGAAGGCATGGATCAGGGCAGGAAATCCTTACTTGTTGCCTGTCTGCATTATGCATAGTTTAAATCAGCCCCAAATTGAAAAGAGAAATTTAAATAGAAAGAAAACCCATATCCAGTGTTCTCAGTATTCAAGAAAAAAAAACCAAGGGAAAGAATCTGCATCTCAATCTCATTGTTGCATTAAGGGAGATGTACTGAATTTGCAGAATGGCTGCAGCAAGTTGTGAATAATGTATGAAATGTAAAAATTGCTTCCCTGTGCACAGAGAGAATGCAAACAGCCGTGCTGTTTGCTGTGTGCTGGTTACACAGATACACAGGCATCACTGGGGACCAGCGAAGAAGAGTGTAACAAATCCAGAGTTCGTGAGTTTTCCCTCCTGCTCTGGCACCAGTCCTTAAGAAAGTTTAGAATGACTTTTAATGCTTATAATTAATTTTTGTTCCTTTTCTCTTCTTTTCTCCTCTTTTGGCAACTGGCCAGTTAAAGGGAGGGAGAAGGAATGAGAAACATACACAAACAGGCCAAATAAGAAAACATGAGTCTAAATACATTAGAGCTAATGTGGTTTTTTTTAAAGCTCATCTTTCTCTTTTTCAATGTTGTTTATTTACTGCCGATGAAAGATATGGATCAGTAGGCTTGGCAAAAGTCAACGTCTTTTGGTGCTTTGGTTTTGTAAACCAAACCTTGATTTCTATTGCCTCTGTGTTCACCCACTACCTTGAGTAGTTAATCTACTTTGATATGGCAAGTCAGAATCTGGTCAAATACAGGGTTTGTGCTTCAATGCATCACAGGTCAGACCTTTTTTTTGTCTTGATAGCCTCCTGGCCAGAAAATGAGACCCGTGCCTAGTTACGTGGCATCTTTATAGTGGTGTTAAGTAAGATTTAGGGCCAGCAGGACACCAGTCTTTTTCAGAAGGTTGTCTGAACTCTGGTCTTTGAAAGAGAAGGGGAACAAATGCAAGCCCATTACTTACTTAGCTTTCATTTAAATGAAATAAGCTTTTAAAAAAATGTAAATAAGCTTTAAATCCTACACTCTGAATTTAAACAGATGAGTGAATAGCAAAACACAACTCGAAGAGCTGTCCCTCATTGCCAGGAGAACCTTTTGTCTGATGTGGAGAAGAAAACACAGACAATTAGTCATTTTTATGCTTTCAAAGCATTGGTTTGATGGCGCCAAGCTTTTCCTGACAGATCTCGTCTACTTCAGTTATCTGCCACTCCAGCTTATGAGGTTTCTAGGGCAACTGACATCTTCATAGTGAACCACCCAGCGTGTTCTCAGGATTCACAGAAGGCTGCTCTTAGAGGCTTCTTTTCCTTTAGCACTCATAGATTTCAGTAGCTCAATTTCTAAAATCACAACAGCAAAGTATTATTGTTATTTATGAGCACAGGTGAATGATTTCTTGTCTTGGATTTTTGCAAGGCTGATGGTTAGGAAGGCTTCAGCTTTCTCCTCTGTCAGGTGTCTTCCTAGGCGAGGGGTCTTGGCCAAGAATATTACTTGTAACTCTCTTGAACTTTGTTGGGAGTAACATTAGCTTCACGGCTCTGGAAAAATGTAGCTGTCTCAGCCTGGGAGCTGGGCTTCTCCTCTGAGGAACAAGAGGGGTGAAGAGAAAGGCAGTGGAAAAAAAGAGCTCTGGGCTGGGGCTGCGGAGAGGTTGTCCATGAAATTGCTTCTGTCAAAGACTCAGTGAATCTCAGTAAGCTGATACAGGATTACTTGTATTGGTAGAACCTGGTCCTAAAAGGAGAGGAAGTCGTTTTCTGGCTAAAGGAGATGGGAACCTTTGCTCTGTAAGTCCACAGCCTGGGGGGAGTTCAATGGGACGCTGTGGTTGCAGAATGCTTGTTCAAATATGTTTATACTGTGGATCAGGAAAACCATTAACCGTGCTACCTGGAGGAAATAAATAACCTGATTAGTCTGAAATTCCAGATTCTGGGGGATAATGTGTATACATGTTACGTTAATTAGCTACGTTTGTCTCCAAAGTCAAGCCTCTGTTCTTAAAACACTTTCTTGTGAAACATGATCATTTTATTATTCCATGTAAGATGGATGGATGGTGATAAAGAGATGTAAGGAAGCTACACCACAGCTGGGTGCAGTCAAGACAAGAGGCATGGATGTATTCACAAAGACGTTCCCGTGTGTTAATTTTGTGTTCCAGTGGTGTCTGAAAGCTCTTTGACAACACTTTTAGGCTGGGTATTGTGTATTTGAAAAGCATCTAGCATGTTGGTGGCAGCTATTTAGGAAACAGTATTCTTCCTTGCCTATTGGTATCATTCTTCCTGCACTATTGGCTGTGTAGAGGCAGAAGCTGAACAGCATTGATCATTCAGGTCTGCTCCTGGTTTCCAGGCCAAAACGTAACAAAGAGGCTCACTGGCTCATCAGCTAGCCAAGGATAAATGGGTACCATGCTTTTCACCAGACCTTCTCTATGAGGTGGTAAAAGGGCAAGGAAATGCAGAGTTAGCTGTTGAAAATAAATGATAAAAGTTACTTATAATGCTTTCACTTCCAGCTGGAGCCTGTTTGCTAACACCATCCACCCCAGCCACTAATACTTCCTGCTTCCCTGATGAGTGTCCATTTTCTACTGCTGGCTTGGTGTAAGAATGTAATGAATAGGATATTTTATTTATTAGCTGTGTTAATGTGGCACATAGGAGCTGCATTACGCTGGGCACAGTACAAACACATTTATTTAGACTTGTGTGAAAATTACTAATGAGAAAAGATGGCTGGCCAAAGCTCTAGGCATTCTGACACCTCTGAATAAAACAATGACATCCCAACAGTGTTTAAAGTGATGATTCCAGCAGAAACTCAGCCAGCTGCTTCCAGAAACTCCTACAGCATACCATTAGCCTTCTCTAAATAGTCTATAAAACAGAAGACTTGACAAATGTTAGGAGATGGTCTTTACCCTGAAGTGTTTACAGTCCAAAGCCTCTAACTTCAGAGAAGTGTCTACTTATATGATGTTGTCCAGTGAGAAGATGCTGTTACTTGTCTTCTTTAAAATTGTGCACATCTCTGGATGGCCAAGACAGAAAGCAAAGGGAGAAGAAAGGAAAACTCTTATTTGCTTGAAATGAAAGAAAAGATGGAGACTTAAAGCTGAAAGGACTTGCCTTGAGGCCACGTAGAGAGTCAGTGGCAGAGCCCAGAATAGAAGCCAGATGTTCCAAGTCTGTGACAATATGCCTTATCAAGAATTTAACAGAGAGATGTTTTCCTTCAAAGTCTGTTTTCATCTCCCTTTTAATTATCTTTTGGTTGTCTTTTTATTTTTTTAAAGGATATCTAGAGAATAGCATGGGGAGTTTCAAACAAAAATGATACACTGAGGAATCCAAGCTTTGGGGCATTTGCTTGGGTTCTGATTTACCATGAGCAAGAAGAGCTGCTCTGATCCTAATTCTGAGGCAGGAACCTCAAAGATTGCACGAGACTATAAATATTTGCTTTATTTGCAGTGAAGAGCACAGGAGGTTCTGAGTTAGCCTAATTTAGGCTTCAATATAGGCTATTTATGTATTACCTCCTGGGATCACCTCTGATTACTAAAAGAGTGACCTTACTGGAAACCAACAAGCAGGTCTGCAGTTAATTATGAAGGGTTCAGAGCTTGCTGCAGAACCTTAACAAAGGTATTTTTGTGGATGATGTTACGTGTTTTTATTTAACAGCTCAAATCAGGAGAGCTAAAACAGATGGTATACTTGTTACTGCTCTCTGAGAACACCTATAGAAAGACACTGATAGTAACTGAGAGAGGCAAAGCCTAATAGGTCAGGAGTAATGGCAAAGATCAGGCTGTCTGGGCTCACTAATTACCATCTGAAAGCAATAATGAACTGGTCAGTGGGGTCAGGAACAGGTGATGCTGTGTGGAGGGGGAGGAAGAGGGTTTTGTTTGTCTTCTGCATTTGGAAGAAGTGGTTTAAACATTGTTGCCTCTTTTTTAACTTTATGATAATGGCAGTGACTTAATCTAATCTAAATGTGGCCTTTGGAGAAAATCTGGTCTAGGACTTTTCCAAAATAATTTCCTGAAGGAAAGAAAAATCTCTCTGAGTAAAGTTCAGAGTAATGTCTGAAGAGAGAAACGTAAAAAGCTGACTTACGGGGCAGCAAGTTTATACATGGGATGATGCTCCTCTGGGGCATTATAGAAAATGATTATACCAGATTTTGTTCATCAAGGCAAAGTAAGCTAAATCAGATACAAGGCAAAGCCCTTAGGAGGAGGAGGAACGTATTCAATTTAGTGAGGCAACTGTGATAGTAATTAAAGCCCAGATGGAAACCTTTGAATGTGTCTGGCGTCTGTGTATCCGCTGTGTTTTTTCTGTTAACTTGACATTATAAAAGGAGCACCCAAAGAATAAAGAGGTGGTGTTTGAAATTTCATCAGTCAAGCACTGTCCCAAATTTGATTTATTGTAAACAATTCTTCAAAAATTGCTTTGGGTGTATATGATACAGGCAGGGAGTTTTCTCAAGTGGTAATTCACAAAGAGAGAAATTGTACATTATTTCTAGATTTGTCTTTGCTGAAATGCAGTCAGGATTAATCACACCATTTGCCAGCTCTGACTGTGAACCTCTTGTACTTCGGACATATGGATAGAATTTTATTCTGCTGTTATATATTATCTCTGAAGCAGAGTGCTATGCTGTTTACTTTATGAGCAGATATACTGCAAGATTTCAGTAAAAACCCCTATACAATAAAAAAATTAATGTAAAAATCAAGGATTAAAAAGGGAAACATTGTCCTACTTTTTCCCTCTAATACACAAGCCAAGAGCAAAGGATGGTGTTGTATGGAAACACTGTTAAAGGGTTAGAAAAATGTGGAGAGTGATTTGCTATTACTGCTGAATGGAGGGCTGGGGGTGGCTGTAACTCTGCTGGGCTGTCGCACACACCGGGAGCCTCGAGTGTCTCCTGCCTTGTGTTTGAGTCATTACTTGTATGTGGAGCAGACAGACTGCTTCCAGTCCCAAATCCTCCAGCATATGCACTGCTTGATGTCTAGTAGAGTCATGTATGTTGTGCTAAGATTTACTACTACCACTTGAGTAATCGGAGAATTGTAGCCCTTGCTCACATTTTTCCTGGTTTGACAGGCGAGGCTCAGGGTGCCAGCATCACTGACCAGCCTTTCGTGTCAGAGCAAGGGGGAAAAGTTAGATGTTCAGAGCAAGTCAAATGTACGAAAAAAAGAGGGGAGAGGGGAGATACTCCTCTTCAGGTGTGTTAGATCGCTTTTCCCCATATCATCTGTAAACACATATTTAGGGGCTTTTGAAGAAGTCTGTTACTCCCTAGACAGACCAGTTTATTGGCAATTTTGTGATGTTGCAGTTGCAGGCAAAGCTGTAGTTAAACATGTGTAATTAGCGGCAATATTAATGGTCTTTAACGATACTAACTCCAGGCAGTGGTGTTTTCCCCGAGTTTTCATTACCTTTATGCTGATAATGGCTTACATCCTTTGTACTAAATCCATGTTGCCAAAATCCTTCTGGTGGTTTTCACTTAAAAAAGTATCTCCATGTGAGCATATTTCCCCCACATATGCTGTCAGTCTTCATTATCTTTTTTTTTTGCACTGAAGTACACGGGGCCTCTTTTGCAGTCTGTATTCTGAAAAAAACAACCAAAAAAAAAAATCTTAAATCACTTCTTAAAAATATGCAGCTTTCTTTTAACAGAGATTTTTTGAAGAGCTCTGCTCTTAATCCATCTGCTCTGTGGCTACGTTTGCTTCTGTGCTCTCTGCAAGTGGTTCACTGCTCATTGACGAGAACCCAAAACCCTGAGTCCCATGACTCATGGACTTGAGACAGATTAAATTAAGTTTCAGAACTAAATTTTTTTTAATCTTCATTTTACCTCCACATTTAATATTAGAGGGCATAACAAGCGTATGTGTCTACAGAAGGTGTTTTTTACATAAGTCAGGTTGCCACCTATAACCTTGGAAGTGGAGTCGCAGCGTTCCTGGGCTCTGTGATCAATCCTCCAGAAAGGGATAAGAGACTTGCAAGTCGATAAAAGACTTGAGTGTAGTGCAGAAGAGGAGCCTATTCCTGATCACCTTTTCAATCAGCTTTTCACCTGTCATCCGTGACTTTGCTTAAAGCCAAACTAATTGTAATAAAAAAAAAAAAATCCTCTTTTATTCCCTAAAACCAATATCCTGTAAAGTTTATAAGACCACTGGTTATATTTATGGCTCTTATACCTCCAAAGGGGGGCCACAGTGCTTTTGTCTGCAGTTTCGTTGCCACCATGGGACTAAGGTCTGAATCTTGCATCAGTGTACCTGAGAGGAGACGTGAGAGATTTATAATGGGAAAACACTGACAGCTCCGTAATTTATTGCAAGGCTAACGGGCAGCACTGTAGTTCCTGACAGCTCCAAACCCTTGTTCTCGGGGATAGTTTGTTTCTAATCCTTTCCCTTTGCTGGATCTTCCACCCTCTCTCTCTGGATGAATGGACCTAGGCTGGTGAATATCTATATTGCTGCATTTTCCCTTGGTATTTTAACAGCCTTTCACTTTTAGGACTTCCTATTGTTAAAATGTGTAAGAGATTTTAGCAACTTCACAGCAGAAAGGCTTTTTCATATAAGTTGCCTTTTTTCTCGTTGTTCCTTCCCCAGCCCGGAGTATCTTACGTATTCATTGTCACACCGGATACTCCAACAGCAATTCACATTTGCGAGCCCTGGTACTTTGCTGCGTCCAAAAAATGGGTAGACACCGAACAATACCTACTTTTAAACTTATTTGAGGAGAATGCTGTGAATCTGCATAATGGTCTCACACAGAAAGTGCTTTATCTTCACGAGTTAGTGAGTCAGTTTAGGGGTATTCTATTGGCAAAAGCTTTCAGAGAAATTATGCATGGTAAATTAATGAAGGCTGTCTGAGGTATTATTGTGTGTGAATGCACATGCCATTAGAATCAATGGCTGGCTGAAAAAAGTTAACGGTCATTAAGGGACTGTTAAAAAGGGCAGTGGACACAGATTTACTCTCTTGCAGGGCCCTGGTTGGGTTAGGTGAAGAGAGAGATTGCTATTTGCCTCCAGGCCACAGGACAGCCCAGGCTTTGTGCTTTCCTGTCTCCATTTCTCTTGGCTCCTGTCACTGGCAGATTTACAAGAGCCTGCAAGAGACCATCCTCCAAGCAGGTAAAGACCTTTGCGTCACTTTTCTTTATTTTACAAGTGGTTGGTAACAGAAATCCAAGTGGGTCAGCTTCAAAGGGCTTAAAACGTCTGGCCATCTCCCTGGGGGTGTGAAATGGAGCTCTTTAATGGAGAAGTTGCAAAAGAGAGGGTACTGTTCGGTTTTGGATGATGCCACCCTATCTGATGGTGAGTCTTTGAAATATTGCTCATCTGAGTAGTGGGGTATTGCCTCCAATTTATGTTCAGATAGCAAGAAAATAAATCGAGCACTGCAACAGATCTAACCATTAGCCAATGGTACGGGAAATGGAGCGCTAAACGCCAACTGAAGATTAGACGACTGTGCACCATTACTGGCAATTCAGCTGTGAATTTGTCGTACACAAAATATAAGTGACATGAGCTATTTCCTGGGCACTTATATTCCCTTGGGCTATGTCCTTTCCCTTGAGCACTGTAGATTTTTTTTTCTACATTGTATTTTGAATGCAGTGATTCTGGCTGAAATAAAATGCATGGAGAAAATTAATTATTTGATATCTTCTTGCTGCTGCCGAAAGAAATATAAAAGAGTCTTTGATCCGGGGGCTTTAAAAAAGTGAGCTGGACCAGTTACTGATACTTACTTACTGACCTAAGTGAGTGATAAAGCGACTGTGTCGAAGTTTAATTAGTCTTGATCAAGATACGTTTTTAAGATTTAGAACTAGTGGCCTTTTGAAGAAGAAAGGCTTCTAGTTGTCATTTATGCCACAACATGTCCTTTTATCATAGTTTGTATGTCTCCAGCAGGAACAGTTTTTATTTTAGAGGAAAAGAAAAATGGCTCATTTGATGGAGATTAGCACGGACAAGCTTACTAATATTTGAAGACAATTTCTCTGTCTCACTTTTTTCTCTATTTCATATCCCACAGAGATTTCCTCAGACTTCCGATGTTAGTCATTGTTATTTATATAAAGATATGTAATACATTTGTGGTTGAGGGGTCATCTGTAACGGGGTATGCAATTTCAGATTGTAGAGACTGGCAGGAATTACTGTGAAGAATTGCTTTCCAGTGACAGCTTTATCCTGCCTGTAATATGTCATTGCGTGTGACTTTCAATTAATCACGCAATAACAAAACATTGCGTCTGGCAACAATGGTGTGTCCATTAATATCGAGAAGTAAGTCTCGGCTTTATGAACACAAATGCTGTCGCGGTCCCCTGCCCGCTCGTGCACTTTAATCAGTAAGTCTCAACCCAGAAGGAACATTTCTCTCTTCCCCTCTCCCCCATCATCCTCCATTGCGATCTATTAAGCTGCAATCCATAACGTCTCATGTCTCTGTAATGGTCTGATGGCGTGCGGTTTTAAATGATTGCATGAATTTGACTTTGTCTCACTCTGCCTTGACCTTGGTGTCTTTGGTGGCTTCCCCTCCCTCTGTTTTCATATCGGGAGTGGGGAGTTAGGAGAGAAAATGGAAGAGTGACAGAATGGACTTTGGAGATATTTCACAGGAGGTTTAATGTTGCTCTTTGAGGAAATGGGGGAGAGAAGAGGTAAGAGAGAAACCATTACTGGAAGACAAAAGGCAATGATTTGCTAATTTGCAGGAAAAAGGCATCCTGCTGTCAAGCATAACTGGCTCCATAGCCTGAAGCCTGCCGTGTGCTGGACCTCATTGGTAAGCACAATGGAAACCTTGCAGTAATTCTTCCTCTTGCACACTCTCCCATTTATAATAAGATTGCTAAGTAATGTATCAATTTAAGTAAGACACCCAAATCTCGTTGTGTTTTACAGCTATATCTATATCCTCAACGGAAACATAAAGAGGCACTTGGGTGCTCTGTGCTTGGGCTACAAAGAAAGAATGATACCCTGGTCCCAGACACCGAGTATGTGTCCCTGTTGTTATATCCATCCAAATTCAGGAGTAGATTCTCACTCCACTGAAAGCCCTGGTCTCTTGTCAGTTGATTTCTTTTGGGTTCGTATTGAGGTTTTACACCTTGTGCAACATAAATAGGAAGCCTGGTAGTAATTAGTGTCAATGCTTTTCTTTTTCTTTTTCCCCAAAGGAGATGAACTTAATTTTTAAAAAGTGCTTGGCTGGACAGTGTCAGAGGAATCTTCTGAGCATCCTGAGAGCTGGTTTACAGCAGAGCATTGGCATATTACATGGAACAGAGGAAACTAATTTTTATATCTCTTCCCATGGATTAATACTGTTTGCAAATTTGTGACACATTTGACTGGTTGCCTTGAAAAGTGCACACTGAAAGAGGCATTGTGTTAGTTGTGGATTTTGGCAATGGTGTGTTGGGTGCGTTGGAGTACTTTCACTTTATGTAAATAAAAAGCAAAAGTCTTTGGGATTCTGAGGAATAAGCTACAAGGTTTGTAGCTCCTTGGGGAGATCTTCATGCTCTGGCTTGCTGAATCTCCCCATTGTCCCTGAATTATCAGCCAGACAATAAAATAATAGTTAATCAAGGGTTTATCTCAAACATGGTTATTGTGGGGTAAATGCAGTATTATACCAGCACCATACAAGGTTCTTATTCCCTCCGGGCAATGTGACTTCTGCCAGTTGGCAAGGGTATTGGTTTTGGTTCTTTAATTAAGGCTAGCCCCATCTATCCTGCTGTATGAGCCGTGGATCTGACAAGATGCTGAACGTGCAGAACTATATAAAATAAAAGCACCTGCCCTCGCACAGACTTGAGGGCATTCAGTACCACAGAAGGTGATCTCCTTGGTGATCTCTAGCAGATGCAAACCAGCACAGCTCCATAAAGCCATCTACTGCCAGGTGGGGGCCGTCTATTTACGTCAGGCTTTTCCATCAGGTGAAGGCAGTTGGTGCATGTGTTAGGATCCAAGCACACACAGGGGAGGCCTCCAAGAAGGAGGGCTTGTAATCAATTTCTCATTCCCAAATTATTTTTTCAGGATCCCCACAGTATGGTGTTTGAGTAACAGAATAATTTCCTAGCTATTAAGTGCCTGAAAATCAGCAGTAATTAACTTAGCGCAAATTCTTCTCTTCCTCTCCCTCCTCTTTGCTCAAAAAAACAAACAAACCCCCTTTCTCAGCAGAGGAAATGCAGATGGAAGCAGTCTCTTCCGCCTTAGTGCAGTCGTGTACAGACTACATCTTCTTCATCCCTTTCAGTTCTGTGAATAACATAATTGCTTTGTTATCCCTCAGGGGATTTGTAATATTAACATTGGTTAATGACATTAATTCAAGTTTTTACCATTAATAAAATGGCATTGCTTAAAATTAAGCATTACATTTCAATTAGTAGTTCATCGAAGACTTTAATAGTCTGGAGCATTAAAGTGATTTTTTTTTTTAATTTCTTATTAATTTTTTATTGTATCATGCTAATTTACAAAGAGTGATTGAAAGCCCAGCTGATCCAATGAATGACCCTATCTGCCATGTTTCTTGATGGAACTTCTTTCTTTTATGACATTATGCAAAAAGGTCACATTTCCACAAAGCAGGAATCTGTTTCAGTCACCTCCTGAATTCATTATCATCCTTTTTACTTTTTAACATGAGGCACATGATATACAGGCACCCCAGGTGGACATGTTTAAATTAATCTAGTAATAATTGATTCAGAAGAGATTTGGAGGACAGAATTTGCATAAAAGCCATAATGAGAGCAAATCCTCCAAGACCAGACTGAACAGCTAAGTCCCTGAATAACTTACATCTCCTAAACTAATTTGGTTATATATGCAGGATGAAGGTGTGGGGGCTGGAGCGCCATGTGATTGGAATTCATTACAAATAATTCATCTTCATCAGAAAGCCGGGTCTTGGAGTGTATTAAAATGATATCAGCCCCCAAATGCTTGCTCAGACCCTGCCTCCTGGAAGATGACGACAAGGTTTCTGTACGAGGGCTTGCTTGGGCTTTTTAAACCATTTCTGAGGAGGAGACCTGGCACCCTGGGGCTGGGGCGTCCGCTGGCAGGCTGCTTCTCCTGCCTGATGGGAGAAGATTCAGATGTCCAGTTTTGGCTGAACATCTGAATTTGTCAAAAACGTGAGTGTGGAGGATGATCCTAGCTTTCAGTGCAGATATTCCTCCCTTCCATTCCAGCATAGAGCTGCTTAGCTAAGTCATAGATCATAGGATTTGTATTAAATCCTGGATCACCTTGGTGTCTTTGGGAATTTAGGGAGAGGGACACCTTACAGGATGGGGACTGTACTGTGTACTGTTTAGGTAAAGTAAATCTGTGGACACTGAAAACTATGACCGCAGTTCATTAAAAGAATGCAGCCAGGGGCTTTCTGAAGGTCACCTGTCCTGCCTCACTTTCTCTTTGCCTAAATACTGTTTTTGAGAAATGCTCTAAAAGGATGTTGGTGTGACCCAGCATAGTAATACCTGTGTTCTTAGGCTGGTGAACTTCAGTTAGTAGGTGACATAGTACAATGCTCCTGGTATCAGAGAAGTTGCACAGGATCTTTGGAAGAAGAGGAAAATTCAGCTCAGCCTTTTCAGAAACTGTTGATCACCAGATACATTTTGGGGAAAATTGATGTCACTGTTGTTTTCAGCAGATGAAGAATCAGTCCCATTCTGTTTACACAGAGCAGTCAGTAATAAGCTGTCAGTTGTGAGCTGTATATTTTCTGCACTGCGTCCCTTCAGTGCTGTCCTGCAGCTGGGTAGCTCTGGGAAGAGCCACTCTCCTCTACAGTATCCCAAGTGCAACGCGAGAGCCGGGGCAGACCAAAGCTGCCCTGCTGCTCCAACGAGGGGAAGAGTTAATAGAGACCAACAGGTAACTGCTGCTGTGAGAAATGTGAGAAAAGCTGGGCACAGCAGGAGGAAAAAGAGTCTGGCTGACAATTATTATTTTGTCTGTTCAGATTTGGGGCATATGTAGGCTGTTTGAATGCCTTCTAGCCGAAGGTTTCCATATGATAAATGATGCTGTGCAGTGCCAAGAAGACGCTGCAGCGAAACATATTCTTGTTTCCAATCAGGCTGAAACTTGGAATTGCGCTACAGCGATGCTTTATGCTTATTCTCCTAGAGTTGCAATTAAACCGTGAGTATGTGTTATATGGCACCAGGTAATCACAAATCTTTGACAAAACCAAACAAGCTGTGGTTTCTGTCTCCTGCATGGGCAAGCATTAAAAGAAAAAGTTCTTCTCATCTTGTTGTGGCAATGTAGCAGTAGAGGAAGAAGCTGCTGGGAGGGATGAGATGGGTTTGTGACATGCAGCAACTGTCTTGGACTGCGGCGCGTGGGGCTGCGTGAGTGATGCAGGAGGATCTGTGGGATGGAGCAGAAGGGGGGCGGGTGGCAGGAGCTGTAGGCCTGGAGCTAGCGCTGGAGTCTTTAAACTGGAAAAACAAGGCTCTAGGGAAAGTTGAGCCCATATGTTACGGCTGACTCTCAGGCAGGAGGTTGATTGGTGTGATGATTTCATGGCTCAGTTTTATTCTGCTGGAGACTTGAATTCTGAGATTGCTTCAGGTTAAAGGAGAATTAAGTGTTTTTTTTTTTTAAATTTCATCTTATTACTGTTTTCCCAACTGTGTGGTCACAGGGTCGCCATAGTGGCTGCTACATAGTTTATCAGGATGGCCTATCTGCTTGACACAATCTGGGGACTGCAGTTGTCCCCGGCTTGCCCTCACAGTGTTGAAGAGGGGAACCTTGAAATTACCAACCTATATTAAGTCTGATACAATTTGGAAACATTGCCGCTAACTTCCTTACTAAAAATCCCATGGGATGTCTCCAGTGGACCCTCTAATTAGAACTGAATAAAAAACTAGTGTCAGTAAAACAACGGTTAGTACTCTAATAGGTCAAAAATTCAAGAACACTTATGGTTTTCATATTAAACTGTGAGACAAAAGAAACCCCCGTACCAAAGGCATTTGGAAGAGTCAGGAGGAGTTTACTTCTCTTTTTGTCTCTACCAAAAACTGGCTGCAGTTCCTAGTGACCGAGTCACAAAGTTGTGTCATGCCTCAGTTGCCCCAGCTGTAGCGTCACAGCTGCAGTGGGGAGGTGTGCGAGCAGGAGCACCACACCTCCGGAAATCACTGCAAATAGAGGAGCGTCTCCAGACTGTCAGGCACCAGACTGTGTTGGAATGACATTGGCTGTGCAGTGTGGTGTTAGGGGCTGTGGCTCTGCTAATTTGTAGATTTACAAACCATTCCCACATTGTGCAGGGGAGCAACTTGAAGAAAAGCTGCTGTGTTAGTGTTTCTACAACAGCTATAGGCTTAAGGCATGGGTCTATGGGCTTGAGTACAAAACCTCAAGCCAGAAAGAGCCCTTGCAGCTAGGTGACTATTTGTAGTAAATCTGGTGCTGAATCTACTGTACTTGCATTATGTAGCTGATCTGCATGTAAACAGCACGTCTGGCACCTTGGATTTACAGCACCCATGCAGAGGACTCTACATCATGCGCACAGCGAGAAAGGTGACTGCACTGCAAGGGATGCTGAGCCCTGGGCACACTTCCCTGCTGCAGGCAGGGCCTCTGGAATAGTTACTCTTGCTGTGTTGCTGCTGTCCCGTGAGCCCTGGGATGGCTCCTCTCTTGGGCTGTGTTACACTCATTCATCCTCTCCTTTTGATGGAACATCCAGCGACTTTGACTGGGAGCCAGGAGCTCCTGATTTCTAATTTAGGATGCAGTAAACTTTGTGTCTAAATTGCAGTCGTGCTAAGTACCATAGCATCCATTCCGTTCTGCTGTTGTGTTAGTCTCTGCCTTCGTCTCTGTGTTACACAGATGGAGCACATGAAAAATAATTCCATAGTCAGTCCAGGTCCCAGAAGTACCAAAAATACCTCCATTTTATCTCTGTTGACAGCCTCTCAGAGATGCCATTCTGTGACCAGCAAATAGAAGGTCTTTCCATCCCCACTGTAGAGTGGTCTTCTAGAGAACAGTGGAGGCATACCACCAGGGAAATAGATGAGTGTAAGCCTTCGTTGCCAAATACGATCTTTGGATATACAGAAGACTTCAGACTCCAAGGTACCTTTTCACAAGTGCTAAATTCATACCCCAAACAAGCGCTAACAAAACTTCTCATGTCTTTATATTATGTGTAGCCAGTAAAAAAAAGATCTAGAGCCCTTCGGGGAGAGCCTCTTGAAGCATTTGGGGACGCACTCAATGTGTGGTCAGGTTAGCACTATTCAAAAGCAGGTCTGAGTGTCAGCAGAGCACGTATTTATTTATGCCCACTGGGTTTGGCAGGAACCCAGCAGTACAGTATATTTTGCTCTGTTACACAGGCTTTTACTGTTGAATCAGCTTTATTTAATGGGAGCTTTCTATAATAGGTTTCTGTTCTGGAGGGCTTCCTCTAAAGGTGAGGAAACAGTTCAGTTTCCAGGACCATGCAGCCATTGACTGTGCTCCTGAGGCCAAGTAACCAAGTGGTGGCTGATGGTGGCTCATTGAGGGTATACCCTAGTCCATAAAGAAGTGGACTGACAGTAACCAATTCATTTTGTGCCGAGCTGTTATTAAGAGTTTTGTCTCTGTACCTGATCTGAACGAGAACATCCCATTGCATTTTGTGGGCTTGGTTTGGAACCTTGACCAGTCCTGGCTAGGTTTGAACAGCAATCAGAAAGTGCTCTAGAAATAAAATGCCCCAAAGTGCACTGTCAGTCTTTTGTGGGATGTAGTCCTAAGAAGATCAAACTACAGACTATTACTATTCAGCTCCACTACAGGCTTCACAAGCCATGAACCTAACAGTATATTAGGTTAAACTGATTTCTCCTTTGCAAAGAATTACCTGAATTATTTATATAGATAACATAAAGGTTGCAATAAAGTGACCTGTGTTGCTAGATCTTGATTGTTTATTCCTGATATAAAGCCTACTGTGATACTACAACCGGTGCCTTGCAGACCGTGCAAGGCAGGAGCTGTGAGAGTGCCCCAGTGGTCAGTGTGGAGCTTGAGCTTCTGCTTTGCCGCAGGAGAGCATATTACCTGCACACTCTTGCAATCCACCCTGCTGCTGAATTGTAAGGTTTTTTTAAAAGATAACCCTTGGATTATAGGCATGAAAATGTGGTTCTGTCTTCCTGGGGTGTTGTGAGAGTGAGTTCAGTGTGAGGCTTTTAGATGCTGTTGTAGTGGAGGCCATGGGAAGCCCTGGACAAGGGGGGTACAGGAGAGCACAGCAAAACCCAGCCAGAACAAGAGCTGCAATGTGTAAGCCGTTGTGAAATTAGAGGTGAGCTCACCAGTTATTCAGGAGACTGTAGGGTGATTTAAAGCAAAACGAGGTCTCTTCACAGATTCTCGTCTGAACAGTAGTTTGACCATTCCCATATCTTTTCCTCGAAAGTAAATAAATGAGAAAACCTCGTTATGCAGGAACCCAGTCTAAGGGTGCACATGAGATCTGACGTGTGGACATGCAAGTGCAGCGTGCCATGTTTTGGCTGTGAGACAGAGTCGTCTCCCCAGCGCAGGCATGGCTGAGGGCTGAGTGTATGGATGTGGCCAGGGGCAAAGTTGTGCCTTTTCTCTGATAGTGTGAAACGGCCCTTGGAGCCAGTCTGGTGGGACAAATTCCAGCTGGTGAGGGTGGGAGGGGAGGGCAAGGAGCAGCACAAGAATAAAGGACCATGGTTTTGTTGGCCTTGGAGTTTTCTAGGGCAGAGCTGCCTGTGCCAGCCTGTCATAGCTGCATTGCTGAGCTGTCTTGCTTTATAATGTTTATATTTATTTCTCTTATTCTTCCAGTACTTTTTGGAATACTTTAATGTCCACCTCTTTCCATTGCTCTTCTTCCCTCTGGTATCCCATTCAAATAAAATCATAACGGTGCAAATCACAAAAGATCCTGAACAGAAGAATTAATGCTTTTACAGGAGGTTCCTTTTTTATTCTGTTTTAAAGGCATCTCTTTTCTTTAAAATGAAAGATGAAGCATTTTCTTTTATCCTTAAACTTTACTGTCACGTTTTATTAAGTCAAAATGATAGTTACAGTCAGAGGAAAGCAGGATATGAATTCCTGGTACAGCCATTTTTAAAGTGTACTTTGTTTTAAAGCCCTGAGGATTGATTGAAGGTATTTTTCTTTTAGACGTGGAGCTTTAGTCAAAGGGGGCCTGATCTGAGTTACCCTCTGTAAATCAGGATTAGTTCCTGTGAAATCAATGGAGTTACAATGATACAATACAGGGCGAGTTGGAAAAGACTCATGCCCCGAGAATGAATAAGGGAGGGACTGTGGGTGATCCCCTGAATGCTGCGCTTGTGCGAGGGGGTGAAGCCACGAGGCGAAGCAAAATTATATGCTGTCCCTATCAGGCTGCCATGAAAGGGACTGAGTGAGAAATGGGCATGCGGCAGGGGTTTGTGCTCACATGGGTGCTGCGGTTGCAAATCTCAGCTTCGGGGATGCACTGAGCGTGCAGACCTCCTGCTTTACCCAGGAGGAGCAGCTCTTTGCCCGGACCCTGCCACCGCTGCTACAGTCAGGGAGGCCCATGAGCTAAGAGAGCCTGATTTAAGAGACAAGAGGATAGTGGCAGAAGTGGTGCTCTACAAAATACCTGTCTCTGGAGCATATTTCACCAGATCCAATGGCGCCTGAATTTGTTGACCTTTTTTTGGCAGAGGGCCAGAGGGATTCACTGTGCAGAGTAGGAGAAGGGAGAGAGACGCCCCATCACTGGGCCTTGGCGCTGTGCAGAGGCGCAGAGGATAGGCTTTCGTGAGGGAGAGGACAGATAATCTTATTGGACGTTTTTATCCTTTTTTTTAATGCGTCTGCATTGTGTGTGGGGGGAATAGCTAAGGTGGTAAAGATACATCACGATGAGCAAATAAAGAATTGAAACGATATGTCCTGTCTGAGATTTGAGTTTAACCAGGGATTTGAGCTTTTGTCTCTCATCTGCACTGAAACCTTGACAGCTGATTTCTTGAGCCCTAAGCCATTTTGAGCAGAAAGTCTAATAAGAACAGCTCTTTTTATAGTGTTTAACTGCATCTAAATGGCTTAACACTAGGCCAAGTTCCAGCAGTGCAAACCACTGCTAGTCTGGGCTGTGCTTGGAATGTGCAGTGTGTTAGCAGCCTGGATGAGGACTGGTCCTAAACACTGGTCGTGCTCCAGCCCCCACAGTGAAAATCTGCAGCTTGGGTGAAATTGGAGGCTTGAGTTTGGCCATCTCCGATAGAATTAAAACATTTACACTTCAAAACTAGCTGCTGGACTCTCTCAGACAGTTACTGCACATGGCACTGCTTCATATTCGGAGTATGTTTTTTTCGGAAATAAAATTGCTGGGAATAGCAATTACTGAGTTAAGAGTCTCTCTTAAGATATTGAGAAAAAAATGAGCAAGGCAGCCTGGGAAGGGGCAGGTTGAAGGAGTAACCTTTTGCAATGCTATCCACTGTCTGAATCTTGTTCAGCTGGTGCTCTAGGGCTTTGGTTTCTGTCACCCTTAATCAAGCTGGCATTTACCTATTGACTCATTGACTCCAGTAGAGAGCAATTCAGGGCTGCACATGACACTGATTTTGTTCAACTTCCCAGCACATGAGAGCTCCACACATTTGATGAATGCAATTGGATGTAGGAGACAGGGGACATAGGGAAAATTTATAATTCTTTTTCGTTTTTGTTTGGTCATATATTACTTTCCACTTCACATCAAGTTTGAAACCATTATTTTCTTGCACACTTTGGACTTCCCTATGACAATAAGGAAAAAGAAGATGGAACTTTATGTCAAATATTGGTTACAGCTTTCTAAGGAACATTGAAGTCTCTTGGACTGTGGTAAAATCTCCCAGGGAAGGTGGCAGAAATCCAGCTACTTGGCACATTTTACAACTAGTCCAGACAAAACACTAGTAAATGTACTCTGCTTTGGCACAGAATAGGCTGTGGGATGTTATGAAGCTTTCCTGTATGCAACTTTTTATCATTTCATGACCCTGATGAGTGTGAAATTTGAATTTACTCATCTGCTGATTCTAGACCACATAGGGCCTTAGAGGAGCGTGGGACCCTACTGTGTGTCTTTGATTTAAGAATTTTTTTCAGCTAGCTTGAGATCGTTTTTTGGATGCTTAGTGCGTGAAAATGGCCATATTGGCTCAGACCAAAAGTCTATCTAGCTTAGTACCTTATTTCTAGGATTAGCCAGTAATGACTGCACTGGGAGGAGCAGAGCATGCATAAAGTGAGATTTCCATGACTGTCTGTTCCAGTTTCCAGGAAGGATATCTGACAGTGAAGAAGTCCTTTTGCCTCTTGTGCATTTCCCACACCAACCATCACCTCTTTGAGGAAAGTTTGTCTTTGTCTCTTCCGGAACTTTTAGTGGACCTGAGAGCTAAACAAAGCGCGTCTCCCTGGGGTTCACATCTCTGTGCTGTGTTTTACTTCTGGGTCTGTACTGAAAAAAAAGATCATTTAAACCAATGGCTGAAAATACAATCCGATGCTTCATCATCAATAATTTTCATTACAGCGTGACTTGCACAACATCTCCATCGTCTGAGATGCCACAGTACCCAGTTGTGTACGCCCTGCAGTATGCTTGTGCTTAATGACTAAATGCTGTGCTGGCCTTAGCTTTGAATGATTTCACAACTCTTACTTTTGCCAGTCCCATTTTTTAATTTAACATGTTATTTGCCGTGTTAAAAAAAAAACCCTTCATAGTGAAGTGCTGTAGAACCTCCTTTGGAGAACTGGAAGGGGATTTTATACATCCCTGCATAAAATCTGCATGTATATGGGGCTGGAAAAAATGTGAAGTGCTTAATTTCTCACTCACACTAGTTAGGAAACCAAGTCCCTAGAACTACCCCAAATCCTGAATGCCAATACTGTTTTCAGTCAATGGTGCGTAGCTGCTGCTGAGGACACGCTTAATGGATGCGCTGACAACTCATCTTTATGCCAGTGTTTAAAATCACAGAGAAATACAGATAAGAATAAAACATAGGATCCATCTTTCAAACCAGCTGTCTCCCATTGCTGCTGTAAGCAGTCCCTTGTTGCTCCTATGATGCCCCAAAACCTTTACAAACTTCTTCCAGCTCCTTGGTGTCGCACTATTGTCCCCTATATTGGAGTTAGCTCCAGGCCACGAGTCTGTCATTGTGTGTATCAGTGCCTCATGTTACCAGCCACCAGCCTGGCCACTTCAGCTCACTGAAGGTGTTTTGAAGACTCTGAACAAAAATATAGAGGTATCAGGCACTGCAGGTGTTGACTGTTACACTACCTTTATGAATCACTACACCCGCAGGAATTGAAAATTATGTGTGTGTTTAATCAGAATCAGCTTTATCGCTAGATAATATTTAAGGGTAGGAGACTCCATTTGTTTGAAAACACGTGTTTGCAATAATTGAACAAAGTTACATATGCACATCAGTAAGATTAGATCTGGCAACGCAGATTTTCCTAAGCTGCAGCAACATCTTGGGGAGCTTGTGGCATGGGCTAATTAACCCTCCATCCCCTGCCTCAGGCCTGGTAGGCCCAGGGGAGTTTTTAGAGCTATGTGTTTGCTGCTGCTATTGTTAAAAACTGCTCACGTAGAAAAGGCGTGACTTTCCCCTCTCCTAGCCTGAGAGTGAGTGCTCCTCCTCTTTAGCTGTGCCTCAGCTCTTGTGACTGGGAGCTATAGCATCCCATGGTAATGCAGGCAATTGACTCACTTCTCACCATTCTGCCCATTAAGCTCTTTTAATTTTTATGTTACCTTAATTAGCACTTTCCTGGCAACGCCTTTTAATTGGCTTTTCTTGTTTCAAGACATTTAAAACAGCAGTGGTAAAATATATAAATCTCCTATTAGAACAGTATTAATTGCACATGTGTTCTGGTGATAACTGATGTTAGCGATCTCTCGAATGTAGCATGACGTTTAAACACAGACACGTCATGAAACCGAGGAGTGAGGTGTCCACACTGGGGGACACATTTACATCTGGAGTGTTTAAGATTTCATGTTGTCAGCGCTAGCCATAGCACACCGGCTACCGTATAAGGACATCTACCCCAAAGGTACACAGAGATACATATTTAGGGAGCTGTGCACTTCCATTCTCTTTGAAGTTAGAAGCCCAAATACAGTTGTAAATTGGGTCATTTTTTTTTTAGATGCTGTTTGTGGAATATTATCTTGTGTACTTAGCACAAGTGGGGTTGGGATGAAAGGGGAACCTCCACCCTTCTCTGCCCAAGTGACACACTTTGGATAAGCATTCGTCTTTCTGAAAGTCGAATTATTTGTATTTCAGGTATCCTCCTTGGGCCTACCTTGGAAGCTAGATCTGCAGCCGCCCTTCAGTCATGGTTGTTTCAAGATTAAAGGCCATTTCCCTGTCATTGCCAAGCCTTTTTCTTCTTGCTTTTCATCTCTCAGCATCACAGAATGTACCTGAATACTCTGAAGCTGAACATCAGCAATGTGTCAGGAAAGAACACCCCGTAATTGCTTTTGAAGGTAAGAGCTTCTATTCCTGTTTCAAGTTCCAGTAGGATGATCCATTTTGAAGTCCTTCCTAGTGTCGTTATGGATGATGCTTTAGTCTGTGCTGTTTTCCTTACACCTGCGATCCGCAGGCCAGTGCAAGTGGCCTGATGAATCATATTCCCTTTGATGCTTTACAGTGTTTTAACTCTGAGGTTTCACAGCAGTCACTTAATTCAGGCAGTTTTGGGGCTACTGGTCTAAGAAGCTCAATTTCCAATTCTGCTACAGGCTCCCTGTAATCTTGTGCCACACTGAAACTGTGTTTCAGTTTCTTTTTTTCTAACTGGATTCAGTAATGCTTATATACCTCACCTGGCTGGCTGGATCCAGACAATAAGTGAAAAGTGATAGAGAATTTGGACATACCTGAAGGCAAGAGAAGTAAATTGTTTTACAATTGCAGGGAGTGGCTACCTTTTCGTTTGTTGCTTTTTTGTTTGTTTGTTTTTGTTATGTATTTATCACCTCTGCTAATACTTCTGTCTTTCATCTGGGCATTTAACTTGACAAGGACTTAAGAATGTGACAGGGGGCCTTTGTGTTGCAGCATCTTGCCAAGTGTGGGGCAATCTTTTTACTGTTCTTTTGCAACATGGAATTTCTCTTGTCCTTATCCCAATTGGATTTTCCATGTACTCCTAAGTTGCTGTCTGTCCAATCTGTCCACTCTACCCATGTGACAGATCATTTTATTGGTACCACCATTATTTCTGAATTCACCCCAGACTAGTGTGTCAAGCTTAGTGTGCCAGCATCATCAGCTGCTGAATCTCCTTGCTGAAAATGGTTTCCTCCTAAATGTTGAAATATCGATTTTGGTTCCCATTTAAGGCTTTGCAATGCATCTCCAGTTAGATTCTTCGCTAAAGGCAATTAAGTACCTTGCAGTGTGTCTCTAGTTAGGTTCTTTGCTAAAGGCAATTTAGTTGTGGTTTTGTGACCTTTGAGATAGGGTTTCCAGGAAGAAAGTAGTCAAAGGCTTCCTTGCTGACCTTTAAGGGTTCTTCTAGAGAGCTTTACTCTTCTTCACAGAGGAGGAAACTCCTCTCTCTTAATATGGAAAGTGTAAGAGATTTCTTGTCTGTTTTCCATTATCTGTGCTTTAAAGGTTTAAGTGGATTAACGTAAATTAGCAAAATCTTTAAGTCTACATGATATGGCACTGGCTCTAACCTTGCTCCGGTGGAATGGGTAAATAAACCTTGATTTTAATTGCTAAATAAGTCTAATCATCTGTTTAACTGGGGAGGGCTGAAAGGAGAAACACTTGCGGTTAAAAACGTGGTGGAACTCAGTTGGATATTTAAATAGATAATACAATAATAAGGTACAGAAAAGAGAAAAAGTGTGCGCTTTTTCTATTAACCAGGAGCATGAGACTTTGAGTTTATAGAGGATGTGTTTGCGGGATCCAGCACTGAGATTCTGCAGGGAATATTAGAGCCCCGATTACTGATGTTGAGGAATTAGTGGGCATTTTTTGGCACTCAATATGAGTGCTTCTCTGCAGAAGTGACGGCTACGTAAACACACTCATAATCTGCCAGTTTGCTTTGTTTTAATCAGGCATGAATCTCTCCTCCCCTTTCACTGTTCTTGTTCCTTTCCTCTCTTTAATGATAGAGGGCAAAAACTGGTATGAGTTAATTAGAACTTGACAATTAGACAAAAGAAATAAAGATTGAAAATTGCAGACACATCAAGAAAATGACCCATATTATCATTTGGGTCTCTTAAACCCAAGTTAGATTCAGAATTACTGATTTTTCTCAGCACCTATTTCCTCATGATTCTTCATGATACAGTTTAATCCTGTATTTTCTGCTGCAAAGCTCAGCTGGAAAATACACAGGAATAAAATTAAAGGCACGTTATTTCCACTGCACGTGGTATTTAAGTTCTACTGAAGAGGGGTCACACCTCCAAAACCACATCTCAGTTCATAATATAATTTACCTTAAAGCTATACCCTGTTCTGATGCCAGCACAAGCAGGTTTAGGCTGCAAGGGGAGACAAGCAGGGGAATCTGCATCTTATATGCTGTTCCAAATTGCTCTGAGGATGTCTCCGCTTAATAGTGTGGCTCATGGGCTTTCTGTGGGTCTCCAAATGCATCGTCCCACAGATCACAACCTGCTATACAATGGCCAACAACTGAAAGAGTGACCCCAGGAGCAGCTCTTCTGATGCTCCCGCTGCCAGGGGAGAGGATTACGTTACACCAGCAATTTTCAGTGGATGGGCGGCAATAATAAGTAAGGCCCCAGACCATTCAGTCATACAGGATGCATTAATTTACTGCCAGAATGAATAGATTAACAAAACAATTTATGTTACAAAAGGGTTGAATAGCTTCTTTTTCACAACCTTGCTAACCAGGCTTCCCATCGCAAGACAAATGGGATGCCGTAACATGTTTTGTGTTCTCCAGTCTTCAGTTCCCACCTTGCTTGTGCTCAGCCTCTCTTTTTATTGTACTTTTCCTCCAGATTACAATATTCTTAACATCCAGTTGGCTGGATAATATCCTTGTCATGGAATAATCCAAGTAAAACTCCTTTCTGTCTACTTTTTAACTTATTTCCTGAGAAATTCTGTATTTGCTATGCCTCATCTCTTGCTTATTGTATCTCATCCACACTAGTCAACCATCTGCTTGAATTGATATCTCTTTGTATTGCTATGGGAGGGGTAAGAAAGAAAGAATACTGTACATGACCTACTCATTTAAGCAGAAAAGAGTGTACATATGCAAAATGCTTTTACTTTAGCTGTGTTTGGACCTGAAGAAATGCCTGTTTCCCTA
>NW_009187212.1:88583-124381 GCF_000690835.1 Fulmarus glacialis
CCTACAGAGTCCATTCCTCAAACCACCTGCCATTACTTGTGACCTAGAGAAAATGGTCTAGACAAGTTGAGGGACCTAAATTCTGGCTCTAAATGTGTTTATTTTACATGCTTAGGATAAACCTTGCACTGTCAGGAGAGATGGGGGCTGGGAAGGGGCTGTGGGCTGAATGATTCATCCTGGCAGACTACATAGAGATCGCGAGGGACAGGTTAGGAATTTGTGCTGTGAGCGCCGTCCTGTGTGTTTGCACAGTATCAAACTAACACAACAGTGCCCCAGTTTCCCTGGGGCTTATAAATGATGCTTATTGTACAGTTCACGAACAATAATAATGTACCCAGTTTGGGCCTTTCATAATTAGATTGTTCTACTCTGTGCTTATAGGAAATCCAGTTAAAGTTTGATTTCCCTTGTTAGATCAATAAGAAAATGATCTTTTACTTCCCAGGAGCCTGTTTCTGGTGTCTTATTACCTATTTGGTTGTGAGTAGGTAGCCACATTAAGGATCTTGCATGCTTGTTTGTTTTTCAGTGAGTTGAGAAATTAGTGAAACAAGTCAGGAATATTCTTAGTGCATCCTTTTTATTTATACATGCATGTACACATGCGTACAAGTCCCATTTCACTGAACAGTATGTCATGCCGGCAGAGCTCCACTGTGGACCACCCTGGTAAGGCAAACACCGGAGAAACCGTTTCTAGTTCCTGTCAGTCATGCTCATCTTTCTTGTCTTTTCCATATATATCCTATAACCAGTAGATCGGTCCCTGCATTCGCAGCTGGGCTATGCCATACTTTCCTGGTTCTTAGCAGTATCCTTCATTGTTATATAGCTGTTTCTTAGACATAAAGCACCTTTGCTATTCATTAAAGACATTTGGAGCTCCTTTGTAACATGTCCCTTGGGAAAGCCAGAAGCATCTTCTGCCACGGCAATACTATGTAAGATTTGTTATTTCAAGAGCCAGAGCCATGACTGACATGCATATATATTTGTAGTGGGTGCAGAGTGCTTGGTTTCAGCTTGTTTACCAAGGAAGTGCTTAAAAGTTTGCAAACTCATCTGTGTTATATGAATCACTTGGATGTTCACAACTTAACTGGAAATGAGTTGTAGGCAGGTTTCCACTTCCAATTTCTACCATTTTTTATTTTCTCAGGAATAAGGTTCTTCTCTGTTCTGTCTCCCAGGGCTTTCTCCCCTGGGTCATGGCAGTTAGTATAAGCTGGAAGAATATAATTTGTCCCTGCTTTAATAATGGCAGCCTGCCTTCATCCACAAAAACACCTCAGCTGATCCCATGCTGAAGCACAGGAGAGAGGTGGACTTGGTTAAATAGCTTGTGTCCCAGATCTTCTCAGGACTGCAAATCTCAGCTGTACAGACTGTATCATCACGGCTGGTGTGAGTTCTCAGTGTGCAGCATTTGAGCCATTGTCTAATCCTCAGTCTCTCCTAGATGCAGACAAGTTGCTCTGTCTGTTGCCTCAGGTTTTCAAAATGAATTAGTTTGGGAGCGTTTAAATCTGGGCTTTTACTTCAGACTGTCTGTAATTATTACCTCCTACCAGATGAATATGATTGAGGTTGCTTGAATGTAGCTTGCTATATATTTTCTCAATATTTGCTTTCTTTAAACAACATTTTATTGAAACGTGGCCAGCTTCAAACACTGAAATCTGTGGGGAGCAGTTAAGTGTTCGCTTGCTGTATTGAAAGCAAAGACTGTTTTAACTTTGTGGGCTGAAGGATAATAGGGTATGATTTATTTCTTTTGAAGGTTCTTGACGTTTTACCAAACACCCCCACTATTGTTGAATTGGTCACTGATACATTATTGCCTTAACTGTATATTGATGGGAAAAAAGCACATTAGCATCCATCAACTCCAAAAGCCAGCTAGGAAAGCCCCTTAGGAAATTCTGATAAAGATTTACACTTTTCTTGAGCAAGTGAGATTTTGACAATCCAAACCAGAATTTTAGTTTAACGAAGGATGAAGATTGTGGGGTAAAGTATGAAAGGTATATCTGGCTAAACATCAAAGAGAAGGCAAAATACATTATGGGAGAATTGTCTTCTAGCTTATAGCCTTGCTGCCCTTGAATCTCCATACAAGGAGTCCAAACATTAATTAATGATGGAGTGTTGACCAGAAACTGGTGGCATCCTGTGGGTGCTACAGAATATTTGACCTTCAGTGCATTTCAGTACAGATTTTGTTTCCATTAAGCAAGCCTTGTGGCAATTTTTTTTTTAATCTTGAAAAATGGAACTGTGGCAAATGAAGCTGATATTTTCTTCTTTAGGGTTGATTTAGAATTTGTTTGGAAATTATGACTAATAAAGCCATAAATATACAGCGGTTAGGGAAGTAATTTGCTCTCAGGCAAAACTTTTGAAAATTACACCCAACAGCTCTCAATATATTTTTCATTCCATAATAATAATTATAACAATAATGATGTTAGTTCTTTGACACTTCCCCATTAATGGTGTCCAAGGCACTTCACAAATAATCGCAATGAGATTTGATTGAAAAAATTATTCAGTGTTCTGTTCCTTGGGGCCTCAAGAAGAAAAGGAGTCTTGGAAGAGTGCCCTTCATTCACAAAATGTTTTAGACAGAGCAAATTATGACAAGCAGGAGAAGAAAGGAAGACTTTACGGTGAAGCTTCAGGAAGCAAAGTGATTAAGTAACTCTTACATATTGGAGTGAGGGAAGGTAAAACTTTAAAGAGGTACAATGGCTCAAGTGAAGAAGCAGCCTCTGATCATGAGTGGTGGTGATGATGAGAGGGAGGGCATGCTCAGCAGCAGGACTGAGTGAGGTGGGCTCACGATTTGTAGGAACAGGTACTCAGAAGGTCACCAGCATAGTATGCATGGGCCAAGGCCCTGAAAAACTCTGGTCAACAGCAGAGTAGCTTATTTATATTTTCCAGAGGTACATAACTGGGGCTAACAGCAGCAGCTAACAGCAGTGCGTGCTCCTTTCTTTGGTACAGTGGTTGGATCTAGAACATAGAAGTGGGCTGCCTCTTTTCAGATCCCAGGCAGCACCTCAGAGAAAGGAAACAGGGTGGAAAGCGAAGCAAAGTGCTTTTCTTTTTCTGTGGTTCAGTGCAAACAAAGTCATGCCTTACGGAGACCTCATTCTCAGTTTTAAAGTTTGCTTAGTATAGTTCCCTAATTGAATAAGTTTGTGAGCCAGTGGTGTGGCAGACCTCATTTATTTAGCATATCTGCTTCTGATGAGTGCTAATATATCACATTCTCCTAAAACCTTCCATTCAAGGATGCCATTATGCTTTGATAAAGTTCACTTTAGTACTAGCAATCTCATAAGAAATATTCTTGTTTAATCATGTGGGGTTCACCCTGGAAAGCTACAAACAGTCTCAGCTCAGTCAAGCACTTAATATGTACTTACCTTGAAGTTGATGGGTTTGTGTACTTGAAACCAAGCATATGCTTATGTGCTGAGCTAGGCCACAGTTCAAAGTGCATAGCACTAAAACACCAAGTCTGTAAATGGAAAACCTAGCATATCATTTTGTTTCTAGAGTTCTGCTACCATAGGTCCAACTGGCCAACTTGTTCCTCTAACATGGCTGAATCAAGTGGTTAAGAAATCCAGCATGTTCCTGACCTTAGTATAGGATTAGCTGGATGAAAGTCTGTGATCTGCAATATACAGTAGACTGGGTTAGAGGTTGTTATGATCGTTTCTAGCTTTGGGAGCTGCAGATAAAATCCTGAAGAAACTCTTGTGCTTTGGCTTAAAAAGCTCTGACTTCATAGATCATCCATTCTTTCCTTTTTATAACATTGGGTTATCTTTAGAATGTATTTTAATGGAAGTGCTTGAGCTGCAAAATTCAGATTTGTGTTTTATATGTGGGGATTGCTCTGTTTTACAGCACATTAATAAAAGAGGTGGAGGTCATGGGTGAAATGTGGTCTTTGATAATCCTTTACTATTATTAGCCAGCTTCCAGTTTAAAAACACTGATCCTTATGAGAACAGATTCGTTTCAAAAGTCTTTCAGGATTTTACAGCCTCTGCTCCGATTCATTGGTGTAACTCACTCACAGTAGGAACTTCGTCCACAGAAGACAGGAGTCCTCATGGGCCTGGCTGGCTAAAAAGTACAAACTGTGCGTTTGACTTGGCATCTCCAGTTCAGTCTCTGGTGAGCCAGCAAAGAGGGTCAACTTCTGTTTCAGATGTTCGAGATGCATCTGCTTCTGTGGCAGATCTGACTACCTGCAGGTAAAGCTCACGGAGAGTTTAGCCATGCTTACTCTGCTCCCCCCTACATTCTGACTAGTGAAAACAGTTGTCCTGAATCTTGCTCTATCTCTGCTGGCACAAGTGGCTGGTGTAGGCATGCAAGCGTAAGGATAATAAAAAAATTGCCTCCAGATGTGGAGGAGGAGGCAGATTGAACAATGGTTGAACAATGATAAAGGAGTGTTTTTTCCATCAGACTGCAATGGCTGTAGGAGCCAAGATGCAGCTTGCTTTTCTGTCTGAAAAAAGGGATTATACTGATCGGAATGTCATAGGAAGCTGCAAGTGATGCATGAGCACTCACCTTATCTTTCTCAGCGAGGGAGATTGCATGACAGCTGCAGGGCTTGTCTCAGTAAATAATGGATCACAATACTTAAACACTCTGCAACATCCTTAAGAAAACACGAAAGCTCTGGGTCTCCTAACAGTGGGGCTGTGTGTGGCACCGGTTAGCTGAGTTTCAGAAGGTGGTGGTGGAGCACAGGGCTATGGCTGCATGACACCGTGCAGTGCCATGTGGGGTAGCAGACAAGGTTTTCGAGGATTGTTGAGGAGGGGAGGCAGCGTTAGGGTACTGTTTGCCCCGGTTGGTAGCCTGCTGAGGAAAGCTAGATCCATTCTTTCCAGAAAGACCTGTGCTATGTAGACACACACCTTTGGTCCCGTCGATCTCAGGCGTGGCAAACGGACATGCTCATGACTCACGGACATGCATCCGTATCCCGCACTCTTGCAGCACTGTGGCGTCTCCTCTTGCTCTTGATTGCCCATTACCAGTGAGGATCTGCAATGCTGGATGTTAGTTGGGGTTTGAGGTCTTGTGGGGGTCTGAGCAACAGGAGCCATGCTGAAGAGGGAAGAGCCTCTCTCATGTTACATGACGTCTTTCCCAATCCCCCAGCCTGAGGCCTGGGGACTCACCGAGTGGAAGTCTCCTGGCTCTCCCCTGGGGCAGGTCTTGATTGAGCTTCTTGCCTTCCCTTCACCATCTGCAAATAGGAAGCCAAGTGAAACAGAGAATGGGCCAAGACTGGCCTCTCTGATGGAGAAGAAATGCTGAAGAACTGTAGAAATGTGTGTGTCCTTTGATCTGCTTCCCTGGGGGGGGCCCAGGACAACTTAACAGCACACTGTCCCATACTGGGAGTGAGCACTAGTTCATGCTTATTATCTGGTGTTTTCTTTATCTGGGATTGAATCCCTGATTTCTTCTTGATAGACTGGTGTGTTTTGCCAGCTGCTCCATATTAATAATAAAAAAGTAAATAAACAAGCAGTTGTAATTGTGCTTTTGCAAAAATTAGGTTTGGACTAAGTTATTTTTTCTCCATATTGAAACAATTTAGCAACACTTGTTTTGAAGAAATGATTAAAATTTAGGAAACAAAGAGTCAAGATGCTCGGTATGCACTAGCAACAGTTAGTGCCTCCTGTACATTGCGTGTTTTACGGATAATTGGGCCTTGATGTACTAGCCAGTATCCCTAAATCCATTTAACAATTGGAAGCACTGAGACACTAAATAGTTGCATGATTTGTCCAAGACAGAGAGGACTCCAATGTCAGCACCATTGGGCACTTGGGACCATGCCTACTTCTCCAGATGTCGTTTCTCTCTTGGGAAGGAGGAAGCTCAGCAAAGTCAGTTCAAGGAGGATCTGTAGGCAGTGAAGGGAGAGGCACAAAATCATCTAGATTTGACATAACTTTAAATGATAACATGTCTAGGTTACTATGATTATTGTGATTCCTGTGGCTCTGTGGAGGTATGACTTGAGTCTTTGGTTCTTTTTTTTTTTTACTTCAGGGTGGTAAAGAGCAGAACCTTTTCTTCTGTCTCCTTCTATTCCTTGCTAGCTGAGAGATGGGACTATTCCCTCTTTCATGATACCAAGAGAGAAAAAGTCTTATTCTTTCTTCTTCTAGTCATCTCCTATCCACATGTTCTTGGACAGGCTGGAGACGGGCATTAGCAACTCTTTTGCTTCTTGGATCCCATTGAAAGGGAATGGCTCACTGCAAGCAGCTATCACAGTGTCTCTCAGGCCCCTCATGGGTTAGCTCATTGTTTCTGTCATCTGAGGAGGAGTTCCGTAGTTGGCGAAGACGGGAAGAATTGATTGAGTGGGCAGGAAATGAGGTAGAAACATGGCTGGAAGGTGAAGACTGCTAGAAAAGAAAGTAGGAGTGGGAGGGGAGGTGAATGTGGGGTCAGAGGAGTAAACTGAGTGCAACCATGAAAATGAGACAGCTGGAAGAACATCCGAGTTGGATTTGGGTATTGAGGGGAGAGAGAAGGAAACTGCTGGTTGGGCCCATTTTGTAGAAGGAATTGTACTCTGCCAACAGCCTTCTGAGCCTTCATAACTGTGAGTGGAGATCAGAGATTTAAGAAGGCAGTGAAGCTAGAAATTGCAACAGTTGGGATGAGGAAATATTTAATGTACAATTAAAGATTTCAACGGATCAGGTTAAAGAAAGAGAGAATACCAGTAATGAGGTGGAGGTGGTGATGGGAAGACAAGACAGCAGGGTGATATGTATGTGTAGGAGGACTTTTGGGGTAAAGCCAGCTTTAGGTTTTTGGCCTCGTGAGTAAAGTTGTGCTCTGAGTGCTGACACATTTGTTTGCTCAGTTCTGCCCGCGCAGCAAAAGATTTCTCCTTCCCCTGATAAATTTGCTGAATTGTGGAGTGGTTTTGTGTTGTGGAGACTACTTTTATATCTCAGCTTGGGGTAGGAGTGAAAGTTATTTTCCAAAGACTATTGCACTAACCTGTGGTGTGACCTACAACAGACAGCTAAAACTTAAAATGAGGCTGATATTAAAATATGATTCATTGTAAGCCTAATAAAGATAACACTGTAAGTAGACTTTCACCTCTGTGTGTCCTCGGACGTGTCCACACTTGCTGCATTTGAGAAGACAGGTGGTAGCATGGGTAGATCATTAGCCTTCTGATCTTTGGTTGCAGCCTTGTTTGCTTTGTTTCTGATGGGTTCTGGTCGGTGGCCCACACAGAATGGAAACTGTGGCCTCAGTCTTAGCAGGCAACTGTTTACTTTGTAAAAAATGCTCTGAATACTGAGGATAATTGAAGCAGAGGATGGTGTGACATAGTAGGTCTGATTCTGAAAAAGGGACATTTCATCAGTCTACACCAAGAAGACAGCCTGAGACCTTACCTTAAGTTACAAAGTGATTAGCATCTGTTGGTCATTGTTGGGATCCAACACTGAGAGTCCTCCAGGCTAGTGGGTGGTCTGAAAAAGATCTAAGTGGTTGTGTACTTGCAAACTGGACTATCTGCCAGTCACTATACATGGTTTGCCCTGTGCCAGGGCTGGAGCAAACCAAAAGGAGAGGAGATTGTACAGTTACAGAAGTCGTGCCTGTCATCTGGGCCTCCCCAGCAATGCTGAAATACTCACACACAGTAATTAAACATGCCATGAACTCATAAGCTGAGTTAAGAGAACTTACAAGAGACCATACTGAGGCAGTAAGGGAAGCACTCAATGTGTGGTCAAGTTCACACTGCACAAAAGTAGGTCTGAATATCTGCAGAAAGGTATTTATTTATTCCCATTGAATCTGGCAGGCCCCCAGTGCTATACATATGCTCTACTTCATTGCACAAGCCTCTACTTATTTTACAGGGGCTTTATGTAATGTTTGTGGTTCAGGTTGTCTTTTCTGGAATGGGGTCCCTGTACATTCCTTCTCGTTTAACTTCCCTGTCTTCCTCCCTTAAGGTCTTTTTATGATATCCTTGAAGCTTTTCTGTGCAATCCTCCTGTTCTCAGCAGGACACTCATGTTTCTATGTGGTGGCACAACTGGTAACTATACCTGGCACTAGTCATGAGGCGCTGTTCCAGAATAACTCAATGTATGGACACCTTGACCTACACTGCTACTCAAAACTATGAACAGGGCTCATACAAACAAGCCTGAACTGGCTTTCAACTAGGCAGCTCCAGTATAAATAATGACTTTGCAACTGGCAGTGTGGTATTCATGTTGGGCTGCAAGCTCTGCCCAAAACACAGGAGAAATACTTGGATGAGTAATTTAAGCCGAGGTTTTTGCTCATGCATCCTCACTGGTATTCAAAGCTAACACAGATAGAAGCATGGATAGTTTATATGTGGGTATACCCTTATTTTGCACAAAGAATCCTTGGTCCTGTTTAGTTTAGCTTCTTCTGCTCCAGACTAGGAAATCCATGCTGAGAATTATTCCAGAAGAGATGTTCTTGAATAACTCAGTGGTTATCCATGCTCCATGCACCTAGCAACGGCTTTGCAATTTCCAGTCATGGACGTTTAACCTCTCTGCTCTTGCATGGTGTGTGCTGGATGCACAAAGCTGTTACAGCCTGCTGGAGATGGGAGCTACAAGTGGGCTCAAGTGAGATGAAGCAGCAAATGCTGTCCTTCAGACAGGGAAGTCTCAACTCAGTGTTTACATACTTCTTTCCTCCAAAACACACAGTGTAAGGGTGAGGTGGGGAGCAGCTGGTTTTGAGGAGATGAAGGCTCAAGTATTACCAGGTTTACCACATCTTTAGAAGCCGATCCAAACCCCATCAAGCTCAGTGGAAAACCGCCAATGATTTGAAGAGCCTCTGGATCAGGCCTTTAAACCCAGCTCCTGCAATTTGGCACGCTGTCCTTTGTGCAGCTGACTAATGCTCATCCCAGTCCTGTACTCTCAGGAAGCTGGTGCAGAGCAGTGTGCTAGCAGGCTGCAGAGACCACCCTCCGAAATGGCAGAGGGCCTCTTTTCACCTTGTCTTATGCATGCATAATAGCTTGAGCACAGCTGTGTCTGCAGACTTACATTTCCTGTGAAGCTTTGTCTTCTTTGCAGCCGGATACCTGAACCACCTTGAGCTGTGGAGGGACTTGCAGAGTTTCAGAGGCTCTGAATCAGATGTCTGGCGATGGATAGTGTTGGAAACTATTAAACTTTTGTTCCTTGGTCCTCGTGTGGAGGAAGTGAGAGCATGGATCTTTAACCCCCTGGAAATGATTAGAGATGAGAAGCACAAAGGAGGCCTTGATGAACATTTTGCCCCTAAGCCATGTGGTTCCTAGCTTTCCGGCTCCTGCTGCCGAC
Organism: Fulmarus glacialis; assembly: GCF_000690835.1. Taxonomy (NCBI): domain Eukaryota; kingdom Metazoa; phylum Chordata; class Aves; order Procellariiformes; family Procellariidae; genus Fulmarus; species Fulmarus glacialis. Next base: position 98,015 of record NW_009187212.1, read on the forward strand.
ATGCAAAGCCAGGGCCTTGGTTTTTAATTTTTCATACTGTTTTTAAACAGATACTTTTGCAAATGTAAACATACCCCAGCACTGAAGGTTTCCAGCCAAATTAAAGAGTCAGCACTGGAAAAATCAGCCTTCTGAGAAAGGTCAAATACAAGCAAACTCTGGAGTTCATTGGGTCCATATGTGTAAACTTCAGCTAATATGGGATAGACCCAGGGCAGCACTTACCTTGCACAACTGAGCTAGTTTCAGAATGAAAGGCTGGAACTGTCCTTAGGGATGCCTGTGGTCTGAGCAGTAGATTTGAATGCGTCAAATGAAAAAAGACCCATGACCTGACTCTTGGTTGCATTTCCGTTCCACTTTATCCCTTCCCTCTTAACACGAAGAAGGAAGGTTGGGAAGGAAAATGTGCCATTTGGCATTAATTCTGACAACTCACATTTAGACATTCTTATCTGGGACCATGCTGGGTTTAATAATCTCCAACTACATGCCTATAAAAGCTTAATTTTGCTATGAGGATGCATGCCTTGCAGCCTTTAATTTAATAACCGGGAAGGGTTTCTTTGTAAGTTGTACCACCTGCAGTAGTAATAGAAATCAAGACACTGCCTGTTATTTCTTGGGCTTGATTGACATTTCAGCCAACATGGAAAGATTCAAGCCACCTACTGCCTTTAATTTTTTTTTAATTATTTTTACCTGTAATTTGTCAGAGCTTGCCATTAAAAGGAAGAACTGATGAGCGTACCTCTCTGAAGTGAGGAGCTTTTGCTTGGAGCAGCAGATGAAGACATACTCTTCCTGCCACTGCACTGTAATAGTGGGTTAGTCAGTAGGAAAGAGTTGGTAGGAGAGGAGGTAAAATGACAAGAGAAATTATGGCCTAAAAGCAGGATCCTTAAAAGGTATCATCATTATATAGCAATCCCCTAATCCCACCCCCGTCAGCCAACAGAAATGCCAGGAGATCTGCAGCACATGTCAGCCGGCTAACCTGCCTGAAGGGTGTTATTGTTGCTGGTTCTGCTGCTTGGCTCAGAAATGTCTGTGCAGCTAAAGAGCTACAGGAAAAGACGACAGAGCCCCATTAGTTAGGAGAATGCCAGAAGTGAAACTGCGGTGCCTCCCTGGTGCTAGTACATCATTAAGGGTCCCAGAGGAGCGTAAAAGGTGGAGATGCTTGAAGGTTAGACAGGCTGAGTTATTCCTTAACTCGTGCCTTTTCATTGAAAAGCAGAGGAGGTACATGTGTTGCGTGTGGTTATGCAGTGTGACAGGAATGCTGAGAAGGGCTGGAAGCCTCCAGCTCCTGGTGACAGGGTTTTTAGATTGCAGGGATGGAGGTCTCATTGTTGGAGAGGCCCTGGCAGTGGGTCATGTGACCAGGCCTGATGGTGTCCAGCTCCATGGTAAGGGGGCTTAGGAGCTGTTATGAAACATGGTGGTGTTCAGGGCAGAGGCAGAAGCTCCACGACAAGGTTCTGCTTTGGACTGAGAGGTAGGACAAGTGGAGTGTAGGGACTTTCATATGTATTTTCTTAAGGTTTTGATAACTGAAGGGCTTGATTAGGTTTCATCCGTCCCTGGAGGGAGAAGGGACTTGAAATTGCTCAACAAATATCCCTACGTCAAAGGTTTTAAACCCGTTGCACATCTGTAATCCTACAAAGCATGCCAAGACGCCAAAGGCCTTAATGAGATTCCTCATCAGCATTGTCATCTCACCCCTTTGGAAAGGGGAACTAATGCCTACAACAAAACATTCAAACCTGACTGCCTTCAGTGAGACTGAAGTGAGACTTCCCAATTTATCATTGGGGATATAAAATGACAATGGAGCATGTTTTTTCAGAGCTCTTTCGAACTGGTCTGAACTGCATCATTATTGTTATGAGTCATCAGGTCATTGGCCTGTGTATTGGTATCCTGTTGGCATGAGGCCAGAAGATATTACCTTTCATGTTGAGCCTCCTGGATCTTCAACATCCAGTCCTTGAATGAGGCAGGGTAACTTGTCAACAGGTCACAGAGGGATTACAGATATACTGATTTGGTCTCATTTGTGCCTTGCTCCCTCAGATGTTTGGTATTCTCCATGTATTTAACAGCCAGAGTAGTTAACAGTTGGAATAAATTCTCAAGAGAAGTCCTCACAGTAAAGCTGGATGACTTTCTGAAAGATACGTATGAATCTATTCCCAGTTATTTCATGCAGTAAAGGTGAAAGGTTGAAATTCTGTGATCTATGATACACACAAGGTCAAAGTTGGTAACTGTATTGAAAGCTGGGATTCTGTGAATGCCCTAGCATCGTGCCTGAGAGTACCCTAAATTCAGCTTTTACTTTAAACAGGTGTATTTTTTATTACACCAGGACTATCTGCCCTAGATCTCTCAGTTGATGTTGTGTTAATAGATGTAGCTTCTGAAGAGTTTTGTCTCTATAAGCATAGCGTAGCCAAATCTATTGCTTTGCATTTAACCTGTGTGATTGCAGTTTGGACAATTGCCTAGACTGGCAAATCCAAGCTAGTTGATAGAGCCAGTCTCAAGCTTCTGCAGTCTCGCAGCCACAAAGATGCTGTGATGATCCCCCCCCCTAAATTAAGGAAGGATTTAACTGGTAGGGATCCCAGGTATTCGGTAAAGTGAAGCCTAGAAGAGAATTTAAAAACTGAAAGAGAACGTAAAACCTGTCATTGGAGCAGCCAGGTCTTGAGTGCGGATCACTTCTACTCTAACTTGGTTTTCAGTTGACCCCACCTGCTCTTTCTGGAGGGCAGCAGTTTCCCTTTGCTTAGCACAGAAGGCAAAGCTATGGAGGTGTTATGGCAGGTGACCTAGTCCCTTTACACCACTTAACCCTGGCACTGAAGATGGTTCCCCAGTTTTAACAGAAGTAAAATCGAGCTGCTGTTGTCTCTGAAACCAATGCTGACACTCCATCTTGGATGTGAAAATAACTGCTAAGACAGCCCTGCGTTTATGTGTGGTTTTTTGCACATTCTGTGGAGAATCAGAATAAATAGAAACCCTTTAAATAGATTATTAATTAGCCTTCCCCTGACTGATAACTCGGTAGGAAATCCATTAGTGGATGTCCGGGTGAACTCACGGCTTCTAAAGCAGCTTTATTGTTTTCTGCTTTCTCATTTTCGTTGCAGATCTGAAGCCCTGGGTGTCGAATTTCACCTATCCAGGTGTGCATGACTTTTCTCAGCTTGCACTGGATGCCAACAGGAACCAGCTCATTGTGGGAGCAAGGTAAAGATAATCTTTTAATTAGTCCAGGGTTGCTGCTCAAGCTCCTTCAGGTTCTGGCTTCAGAGGAGAGTTTGTTTCCAGCTTATGTGGCCAGTGTCCCCCTCAAAAAGGAAGCTATAATTTATGTAGAGGGATTTAGACTCCTAGTATAATTGCAAAGAAGAGAAAATTACTAGAATTTAAAAAAAAAAAAAGGTGCAATCAAAATTACTGGTTAATGAAGCAGAATGTTGGCATCTCCCTCAGTATCATGAATATTAGAAGAGTTATAGTAAATCATTCTGCACCATCCCTCTGCCAGCACAGAATTTGACTTTATGGTTTATTTGCCGTGGCCAGACTTTCCCTCTGTACCAGGTTCATCTATGCACCTTTGTATAAGTCGTAGAGGCAACGTAAATGATTGCTTTCTTCTCTCAGAATTCACTGCACAACCTGTTGGCTTCATCTTGCTGATATAGCCAGATCCTCACCTAATGCATTTTGGTGCAACTCTGTTGTTCTGGCATATATTAGCATATATTTTCCATTATTTTTAAACATTATTTTTGTTTAGGATGCTATAAGAGGACAGTGGAAACACACAAGATGAGCATAGGCAAGCTCTAACAAATTTAGAGCTGCATTTGTACACAGGGAAAAGAACTATGGTTCAGTGAAATAACATACATCAGGAGTAGTTGAATCATGAGCCCCAACAGCAACTGTTTTTATTGCATAATAAACAGGTAAGACAACCCAAAAAGAAAAGACTAAGCATGGTCTAACAAATCAGTTTAAGTATAACATTTAGAATCAGATAACATTGGTAGTGGTAGCAGTCTCTGCTATTAATGAAAATGGAGGAAGAGACTGCTTTCTTCCCGGGTTATTCAGCATTAGAGGACAGGGAGGTGAGGAGCAGAGCTGGAAGAACTCATGATACAAACAAGAGAAAAGAGCAATATGTGTAGCAGAGGGAGAGTTTTTTGCTCCCCAGAGACAACTGAAGTATGATTTAATATACATTTTCTGTGTGTATTTGTGCAGTAAATAATAACACCTTCCTGTAGCTGTTCCAATTGCCAGAGGCCCTCCTGCTTTTCATACAGAAACACTTTACTTTTCAAGCTGCGCTTTACCTGTGCTGGAGTCTTTAACCAGCAATTATTAATATTTATTACTTCAGAACGGCATTGCTTTGGGGACAGCCGTGAGCAGTGCCTTCTACCAGGCACTGCACAAACACAGGCATGTCGTTCTGAGGAATTTATGGTTTACATAATTTGGCTGCACAGCAGGTTTCCCCCCACACAGACACTGCTAACACTGACACGCTTCACCCCTGCTCAAACCCCAGCAACACATCCTGGAGGGAGTCTCTGTCTCCGCAAGAGTTTGTATGAGTGTGGTTAGACATGAGGCTACAATATCATTACAAACAGGGGAATGACAGCAAATTTGGCTTCCCGCTGGAGGTAAAATATATTGCAGTGTATTTCCTCATGAGGAAGCAGTAACAAGTATTTATAGAATTTGCTTGGAAAAGTCAGTTTTCATGACTACCCACCTGACTGGGAGACTGAAAGTTTCGATGGTGCCACACGGCTTTGCTGAGCAATTCTTGCTAGAGTTAATGGGGATGTGATTTCCTAGGGAGGTTTTTTTGGGTTGGATACAGGCTTGGTGTGGGGAAAGTGGGGAGTGCTGAGCCCTTTTCCTCTTCACCATCTCATTTCCACCCTGTGCGAGGTGACAGGGAGAGGTGCATGAATATGGGGGTGTGGATGGGGTCCTCGGTGCTGCACAGCTCTGGGCATGCTGAGCTCCTGGAGCTGTGCCAGCGAAATGGGAACGGGAAGTAAAGACTTTTCTGTTCCCTCCTTCTCTGATAAATCCACACCTTGTTCTGGACTATTTTTAGGGGTGATTTTTTGAGTCATTAGTTGCTCGTGCACCATCTGCTTGAATTTGCAAATGAAACAATACCTCAAAGAGATAGGAGCTGTCTCTATCCATCTCTACAGGGTATAATTTATGAAACCTAAATTTAAATGTTAACCATGTTTAAATGTGCTACTGTAGATCATATTAGTAGTAATGCCAGCTATTCTGAGGTTGTGGAAGGAGTTTGGGATCAGGGTGGAGTTTATAAGTACTCCCACTTCTCAATTTCCTGGTTAACATCATTCTCTTAGATGATAGTATTATAAATTATTTCAGACTAGTTCTTTCTGTCTCTATTTAAAGGCAGTATGACCTCACCACAACATCTCTTTAGCTTAGCTCATCCCGTATTTCAAAGCTTCACAGAAAACACTTCCTAGAAGAAAAGATCCTGGGGCTCACGAGGGTTTTTGGTTTCAGGAATTGGACACAGCGTGACTGAAACTGTAAGAGATATTGAGGGCATGCCATGCAGACAGCGAGCTGGAATAACACGAACCTCAGATTTTTAAGCTTTATCCTTATCTGAGAGCCCTCCCCAAATGACTGGTACTGTCTGAGTGCAAACCAGAGGAGTTTGATAACTCCACTGCACCAAACACCTGCCAAGTAAAAATCCCAGAAACAAAAGAATTAGTTTCAAAAGCCCACCATGGTTTCTAAGCAACGTATTTACTTGTCACATCATTTGTAAAATCCAAACACTTGCAAGTAAGGATATGAATAGTTTACAACATTGTAAATCTCACACTACCCATATTATGAGCCACATTTCATTAAGTATAAAACCACACATTTCAAAAATTCATAACCTTCGTTTTGACTCTTAGTTTGCATGTTTTGTTTTTGCTTTAAATGCAGTGTTAGTATTTTAATGTACTGTTTTTCTTTTGTGAATGAGTGATTGTTTTGAAATATCGGCTGCTTTTTTCAGCTCTTGAGTGCATGTGATTACTATTTGAGCTTATTTTAATGGGAGGAAAAACAATTTTCTAGAACTCATTATTATTGAGAAAAAACTTGAAAATATGATCTGAACAGCTCAAAAAACAAGACACATAAATCCCCCCATGCATTAAAAAAATGTTGGTTTTGGGAACTTGACTCCTGCTTTTTCTGTGCTAGCTATCAGCAGTGCCATTTTTGTCCAGTTGTCCTGCTTTTTTGCAAAACACTTTCTTCTTTCATCAAGAATAAGCCTTGCATTTTTCAGACCTGAGAAACCTTCCAAGTCAAAGCCAATAAAGGAGCTGAAATGGAAACTGATTGCAGCCTTCACTGTGTAGAAACTTCCATCCCTCTCTAATAGCATGATCTGGAATACTTATTGTCTTTACTTTCAATATCTTTCCCATTATTAGATTTCAAATTTAACTCCGCTATACGGCAATGCTTTTATTAACTGAGGGTCTATTTGCTCTACCTAAACATCTGAAATCAAAGAGTAACGGTGAGGAAATGGGTGGCAGTTTCTTGCAGATTAGTGTCACATAATGAGCTATCGTTTTGAATTATAGACACAAGTGGTACATATGCCGCCACGGCAGAAGAACCACAGAGATTATTCTGGTACCAGAACAAAGGCTAGGAGACTGGGACACTGCTCTTTTGTCAGTAATACAGCTGGTGAATGGACTGGGAAGAACAGCTTGAATGAGCTGCTGTATAATAAATGGTTTAACAAAGGAGATAAGCTGAATTTCCTAACTCGATGGGCAAGCAAAAGAGACCTGTGTTAAAAAGTGGTGACTTAAAAGATGCAACTGTTTGAATTGATGGTATCTGCTTGCTGTAGCTCAAGGTCAGATCTAGATGCTGTCAGAAACCATGGAGAGCAGCAGCCTGGCTGGCAGGCAGACAGACTCAGACCCTTTGCCTATGCCAGCGTGCCCGTGCTGTGTTGGGGATGCCAGAGGTGGTGGTGGTGGGGCAAGAGGAACCCTCCATCCCCATTCCTGCAGGATGTTCCAGCTTCCTTTGCCCTTTCCCCTTTCCCCTCCCTCCTTCCCTTCCCCATCCGTAGTAGAGACATGCTGGCCTTCTCCCATCCCCACGGCAGTGATTTCACCTGCATGTTGGGGAAGCAGGGCTCTGCTCTCTCACCTGTGCTGTAGGCAGGGTGCCCAATCCCCAGGGAGGGTGGGTTCTGCGGGGAAGGTGCAATGTGTAGCTGTGACATTCCACCTTCTCCAGGAGACATACTCCTTGAGACTATCTCATTACTGGCTGGGCAGAGACAGGAGCCAGTAAAGAAATGATGATATGAAAGACCCTGCTTGGAGTCAAGCCAAAAAGCATGCTTCAGAAGAGCTCCCTGGCGAGGAGAACATAAAAGGTTTAAAGGAGGGTGGTTGAGACACCGTGTGACAATCTGGCACGACAGCAAGCTGAAGGGAAACAGCTTGGACAACAGGAGGATGGTACCCAAACAAATGGCTGCACAGAGAGTGGCTGGGAAGCCCTAAGGGAAACATTTGACTTTTCCCAGAAGGAAACTCTGGGGATGTCAGCTCAGGGCAGTAGCCTGCTGGGGCTGCGGATGTGAGAGGCATGGCTACAAGGGCTGGCCATTTGCAGCGAGTGGAGGTGTTACTGTAGAAAACCATCCAGAAAGCGTCATGACCAGAGTTCCTCATAGTTCTGCCTGCCAAGGGAGCTGTCAGCTCCATCAGGGGATGGGAAAGAATCATCTCTCATGACTGTCGCATGGGGAACTGCAGCTCAGAAGCCCTTGTCACAAATAGTCATTACCAAGAAGAGCCTGGAGGTGGAGTGTAGTGAGCAAAGGCTGCATCAACAGACTCAAAACTGGCAAGTAAAGTGCATGTCATTCTGGGCTGCCAGACTTCCCTGCAGTAAATGTAAAGCTGCTAAGCTGGTGGTGATGCAAGTCCGGATGCTTTGGTGGGGGTGATTTTCATACTTGATTTAGAGCTGAACTGAATACACCTGTTAATGCCAAGTAGGTAGGTGCAAGAAAGGTTAGTTTGGGGAGCAGGGAAGGTGCTATATGAACTTACAAAGGTTGTTTTAGGGGGAGCACAGCAGCCTGGGTGCACCCCTTCTTGGCTATTATTGCTCCTGGCTCTTTAAGCATTAAAACAACTCCAAATCATGCGGGCTTAGGAGCTGAAGACTGAATGGAGTGAGTGATGTCCCAAAAGAGTCGCTTCAAGTTGCAGCCTGCAGAAATATGGCAAATTGTAAATATACTCTAGGACCCTCAACCAGCAGGTTTGGCACCCTGAGGTTATTGAAAGTCTCCTGTGTGTGATAGATTAGTCTGTCAGACACCAGGTTTCATGCAGATTTCTGGCTGAACATAGGCTCTTTCCTGCCTGCTTGGCAGAAAGCTCCAGAGCATTGCAGTAAAACTCTCAAAACCTGTGCTGCTTGGAAAATATCACTCTTACCCTTGGGCACCTTCAATCCTGTCCAGATCTGGACTGCCACTGAATCCTGAAGAGAATAAGTCTCTGCAGATTATGTTGCCTGGGCAAAAAGCATTTTGCAAACCAGGAAATTCAGTGGCAGAAGTCGGGTCAGACTTGATCCACAGATTTAGAGTATCAGCGTTGGGTCTAAACTCTGTCAAGAATACTTTCTGTTGCCAAATGACCAGGGCCCCTCACCAACATTTATCCTCAGAGGGCTTCTGTGAGGCAGGAAAGCACTAATAATTTCACACTATAGATGGGAATCCGAGGCCCAGAGGGATTAAGAGCAAGCCTGCCCTGTGAAAAGGCTGTGATGCTGAGACATGTGGTCTGGAAGGTAGTGCAGTACTGCACCTAACACAGCTACTCCTGCAGCAAGACTACACTTTCTGAAGGTACCAGTCAAAGTCTGCACAACCTCAGAGGTCTCTGCACTTGGCTAATGTGGACACAGCCAAAGCTCTTCCATGGACTCACAGAAAACCTGTGGCAGGGGTGGGATTTGCACCCTTTACTGTTGTATTTCCACCTGGTAGTTTAATCCAGCTCTCAGCCTTGCACCTCCAAAGAAGACGTAAGTCTTCAAAATGCTCATGAAAGTCTGTGAGTCCCATACACTTACTCTGGGACAGTGGGGCTTCAGCATGGCTGAAAAAGTCAAGTCTCATATAGCATGGAGAGACTAACATGCAAACAAGATAACATTGGCCACAACCACATGGGCATAGCCAAAGGTTAAATAGTCCAGAGGCTTGTCCTGTTATCAGCCAGGAATGACATGCCATTCGTCCCTGACTACAGGATTTGACTCAATACTTTTCTGAGCCAAAATGACTGAGCTGTTACTGCCATTTCTGATAGGTCGCATTAGTATCGCACGGTCTTACACCAGCTTTACGCCCTACTAAGTCACGTTTGGCTGAGAAATTACCTTGCCAGTTGAGGTATTAATGAGGACGTGAGCAAGCAAAGAGCGTGATAATGTTTTTGATTATATCCAGATCGTAGGAGGGTAGCTGAAAGCGCTGCTGCAGAGAAACCTAGAAAAACAAATACCATCCTTTCTCACTGTGATTTTTCCTATCAGACAAAAGAATGCTCTAATTAAAGTTGCATCCTTGTATTGGGGGCTGGAGGGGGGCAGATAACATGGTGATGTGAGAAGAAAAGGGAGAATCAGTCTCTGAAATTAACAGAAACTTTCAAAGGACCATTGATGTTTTTTAAAGAAGCTGTCTGACCTGCATGGTAAAGAATGTGGTGAGGTGAGAAACCTGTGATTAGACATTGCAGCTAGTTAAATCCATAATTGGGGGTGCACGGTTTCTTTACACGGGGAACAAAAGTGAGATTTTAAGTACAGGTTTTAACTTTTCTGGTTGAGCCTGGGATAGTTCAGAGGGAGATTTTTCTCTCTGATACTGTGCCAGGTGAGGTCAGCTCAGCCCTTGTATAAGTGTGGAGGGGTAAAGCCTCACTGGGGTGTCTGGTTCTTACCTACAGAGTTTGCTTTCCTCTGCTGGTCTGCAAGGAATCTGATTTGCCATACCCCAAATCGGTGCTGTCCCTGACTTATACCCCGTGAGGAGGAGGGGAAGAGGCGTGGACAGGAAAGGATGGAAGGAGAATTTTTGTAATTATGGGATTCTGGGAACTTTGGAGCCTGGCCCAAATTTTGTTCAAAGTGTATTTTTTTTTCTTAGTTAAAATTTGTGCATTTGCTTGAGCACAGAATGTGAATTTTAATTAACTCAGAATAAATAAATCAAATAAAATGCTATGCTCAGCTGTCATGTTGCTGGGCTGGACCAATGCACAGAAGAAGCCACAGCTGTAGGAGAGCAAAGAGACAACTTTGCCCCAGGTGTTGTACGTGGAGAAGAGGGTGAGGCAACGGCAGTCTCTGGGCTGTCATCTTTGTTGGCAGAGAAAACAATTGGTCCTTCAAATCGCCTGCAAGCCAGTACGATCTACCTCTCTGCAAATGAACTCACTAGCGTGGTAATCCGTGCACTTTTGCCCATCATCGGAGGAACCAGGCTATCAGCTGACTCATGGCCAGTGCCTGCACAGCCAGTGCTGTGTGAAAGGCAATCTTGGCGCAGCAGAAGCTGATAGGAAGCATCCTTACACAGCGAATTGCAGGCCTGACTGGAAAATGACAATGGTGATACCCTATCACAAAAGCAGCCACCCATGAGAGGCTCACTTGCTTTAGTAACACACTGAGAATAATTAAGTTTGAAGATTGTATTTCAGAGAGTGGGGTGCGGGCAAACACAAGGTCAGGATATTTTGGCAAAAGCCTTGGAGGCTTGGACCTAATGTGTTTTACAGCATCACAGGATGGGGCTGCAGAGCAGTTTCCTTTTGCATTACTGAAAATACTCTCTCTTGCTTTGGTTAAGTTGGTGATATGTCAGTTTTATATGGCAAGGCTCACCACAGTGACTTGCATATCACTTTATATCCAGATGTTTAGGTGCTAAGCCTACTGTTCTGTGCCACTGCAAAGGTATAAAAACCACAGCAAAGAGAAAGGATTGGTTGGCAGTAACTTAAGCTCACCAGCCGACTCTATCAGTATTTGCATACAAGTCATGTTGAACTCATCCAGAGTTTGAGGAAAGCCTGACAGAACTGAGCATGTTTATCAGCCTAAGTAGGCAGGTAGGGGGGCTGCCAGGGAATATTTGAATGATAATCAGTGCATCAGAAGAAGAGGAATTTTACAGTTTGGCTTATGAAAGCACAACTAAAAGTGATGGGCAAATAGGAGATCAAAGGTCCCCATGTGGCTAGGGGCCATATCAAGGTGCTGTAAGTGCTCTGTGACTCTGCCAACTGGATGAGAGGGGGAGAGAAGAGCTGTCACTCGCATGTCAAGAGAGACTTGAGGTGGCATGTGGGATAATACGTGATGGTCTGAGAAATGGACTCACTCTTCCAGGAAAATAGGAACAAACCCACACACAAGTTTTGAAAATTTGACTCAGTTTCCATCTCTGAGGTTTTGAAGAAACTCATCTAGTGAAACAGAGGGAGGGAAATGTAACAAAAAAAAAATGGAAATTGGACTGCAATTACAAAAAAAAACCCATTCCCCATTCTCTGAAGTGTGTACATAAGGCCGCCCTCCAGAAAATAGCTGGTTCAAGGTGTCTCGGGAGCATGGCAAACACTGTCACCCCCAAGGAGGTGGGATCACATTGGACCTAGGCTGCTCCTCTCCTGCCCCGAGGAAAGAGGAGGGCCAGAGACACCAGAGCCAGCTTGCTGCCCCCCTTGCTAGCTGACGGAAGAGGGGACACGGCTGTTGGTCCAAGGGCTGATCCCCTTCCTGCTTCTCCCTCCCACGGCAGCAGCCATCCGTCTAGATTTCTGAATATTGATATAGTCGAAGGGTGCCACAGCTATGCTGTTGTCCTGCATGCGCTGCAGCTATAAGCATCTGCCTCTTTTGACTCTTCCTGGAGCTGGCCCTGGATATACAGCATCGAGCCTAAGCAGATCTGTGCCATGCGCCCTGTGCCATAAAAGCTGATAGTAGTTCTCCTCCATTGACTGGAATATAAAGGTTTTGATTTTCATCCTTGTTTCCACTGAGAAGTACTAAATGGGCCTCAGTGGCAACCCAGAAACAGTAGCTGGGACCCTGGCTTAATTTGGAAGCTGCTTAGTCAGAATGATATGCTGCTTGCATAAGGAGCCTCTTCTAAGAGGATGCTCCTCTAACTCTGGCTGGATTTATCACTGAGAAAAGTTGCTTTGGGAAAAGCAATTGCTCATGCAGCAACTGCATCATATTACTGTATGCTGTTTAGTATGGTTCTCTGTTGAATGTCTATTGATTTTTAAGGAAGAATGATGTACTGGACAAGTTTTTCTTCAATAAAAGCAAAATTACTGGTGAATAAGGATCCAGCCTGTAAGGGAGGTGCTGGCTCTCCACCTTTTCTCCAGCAGTGTATGCCAGGCCTTTCAAATGAGTCACTGGAGTAGCGTTTACAAACGGATCGTCACATCACACTCCGAAGCAGGCATGTAATTAACTCCTTCTAAGAGCACAGGCCAGAATCATCCTTCAGGAGCTGGGTTTCTGGGGATGGTTGGCTAGCTCAGAAATGTGGATAACCATCTGAAAAGTTCAGCCACAGCTGGATCTGCATAGAAGCACTGTGCATTAATCCAGCATGAGATTTGGTAGCCAAGAGTCCTGGGGTCTGATCTCGATTCTATCACTGACTTGCTGTGTGCTTTGGAGAAGGTAATTTAACCTTTCTGTGGATCATTTTCTCCATTAGTATAAGGGGGGAATGATACTAACCAGCTCCCAGGGAGTCGTGAAGCATGACTAAGCTGTGTTTGTCATGTACTGTGGAAGTACAAAGTATATCTAAGGCCTCCAGGAGCAAAGATAGGAAGAGCTGACAGGAGTTGCTGGCTCCTAGCCCAAGGCTCAGCCCCAGCACGTGGCTTCCAGGAGTGCCAGAAGGGAGCATTAGGTTTGTCACATGCATAATTCTGTGTCTTGTTTCATGTCACCCAAAGGACCATGTTCTGTTAATTATTTTTCTTATTATCCACACTGTGACAGTTTTGAGTCCCTCTTGCAGACCTGGCTCCTGATTGTAGCACAATCACCTCCTGAGGAGGGGAAGTGGAGAGGGAGGTCCTGATGTCTTCTCCCTGGGATCCAGTGATAGCACATGTGGGAATGGTTCAAAGCTGTGCCAAGGGAGGTTTAGACTGGATGTTAGGGAGCATTTCTTTACCAAGAGGTAAAACACTGCAACAGGCTTCCAAGAGAGGTGGTCGATGCCCCAAGACTGTCAGCGTTTAAGAGGCATTTGGACAATGCCCTTAACAACATGCTTTAACTTCTGGTCAGCCCTGAATTGGTCAGGCAGTTGGACTAGAAGATCGTTGTAGGTCCCTTCCAACTAAAATAGTCTATTCTATTCTAGTCTATTCTACAAGCGTGGGGAATGCATTCCCAGAGCACCACGAGCCTACTTGAGTCTCCAGTACCTCACCTGGGCTGTGTTGGATGCCTTTTTCAGTGCAGTAATAGCCCCCAAAAGGGAGAGCAACTCTTCACTCAGTTCTCTTCAGCTTTCCCTAAACGTATTTTTTTTGCATGATGAAACATTATCAGCTTCTGTTGGCTTTGTTTCTACTTGCAGGGTAATTGTCTGCATACAAAGAGCGGGGGCTTGAGATAGCCTGCCCTATAATGAGGGAGGGGTGAGCTTCTCACGTCTACTATAAGGTGCAGGCAAGTAGCAAGATGTGAGCAGGTGTAAATGTCTTGTAGTGATACAGACCAGCTGAGGTAAGGCAGCATATTGTTGATCTCTGTGTGCGTGTCAAAGTCCTGAGAGGTTCTCAGCATTAGGGATCTTGGGATGTTCCTCCTGATCTACCATAGCAGAACTGAAAAGCGTGCTCTCTTTTAATTGGAAGGAGCACCTTTTAATCAGCCAGCACAGTGCTGACTGATACAGTGCCTGAAAAGAGGCACTGAAAAAGAGGCCTGAACTCCTAAGACGAAGGGTCTCTGCTGTTATTCAAGCACTCTTGTTATGTGTCTTCCCATTGGAAAGGCATAATTTGTAGCTCTGTTGCTCTGTGGCATCGTAAACAAAGTACTTTGCCTTCACTGTAAATTGTTTCAAGGCCAGGCAATGTGTGAACAAGTGCCTGGGCATCATGTTACAAAGTTCATCCAAGGCGCACTTGGCTATATGAAATAAACACTTAATAAGCAGCTTTGACTTGGGAATGTCATGGTAAGCAGATTTAAGTGGATATATTCTTCCACCCTTTCTTGAAACACATCTCAGCTGCTATCCTGCTGTTCTGTTACGTATGCTTTGTGGTACCAGGCACGGTGAGCGCTTAATCATTTTACAAGGCAGCCAAATACAAATTATGAAGCTAATTAACAAATAGTTTCATCTACAGGATTTATACTGCAGCTTGTCTCTGTTCATACACAGACTAGCATAGAGGGCCCAGTTCGGGAAAGTAATTCGACATCTACCCAACTTCCATGAGTGTAAATAGCACTTCAGCACAGGTTTATATGCTGTGCCCCAATTTTGGGGGCAAGTTATTCTCCTAACCAGGACATAGACTAATGGAGATCAGGTCTCCATTAGAGAGATGGAGATCAGGAGATCAGCTCCTGGTTGTGCTGCAGATATACCCTGTGATGTTGGCTAAGTTGCTCGATCTGTGCTTTAAATTTAAATGAGAACAATGTCTCTTTTTCACTTTCCGTATATATGTAGATGGCTAATTCTTCAAGACTAGGTTGTATAGAGCAGGAGGGTCTTTACAGCAGCTAACTTCATAGATCTGAGCTGGGGGATAATATCCCCCTGTAATCAGAGGTGACAGAGAGAGGACCCACGCTCAGGTTGTTTAAATAGGCATCTGCTGTGAATCAGTCTCCAGTGGAACCACCATCAACCCACTCTGTGTCTTAACGCAACAAAACCACAGTCTTGGCTGTGACTTCAGGCTATTACTGTTTAACATGGGCGTTTTCAGAAATGCACTGATCATGAGTAATAAGGTTAGTAGTAATAATAATTAGCAGTTTGAGGCACCTTTTAATGTGTATGATACCATTTGTCCCAGAGTACTTAGAGGAATGTAGTCACTTGCTCTGGAGATGGCAGGATGCAGCCAGTTCTGGAATGAAACAAAGCTCGTGTTTTAATACCATGAAGTTGCATGACCTTTTAGGACAGAAAGTGAGTAAGAAGGTTGTCCTATCCCTCCAAGTTTGTGCACCAGCTTTTTATGGAGGAGAAGGAGGTTGTTAGAATAGGCAATTGCTTTTCTGGCCTAGTCCAGGTAGGTTTAATTTAAGAGAGAAAGGAATTAGCCAATGTTCACTTACAAGACAAAATGAGAGGAAAAAAAAGAAAAAAAAAGAAGACCAAGGAGACACCTCATCCATTCATGCAGAGATTTCAGTGTTCTTATATATTTCTTAATCCTACTCTTTCAGATGCTTTAAATTATAGTTCAGCAAGGTATTAAACAGACATAACTTCAAACACAACCAGAAAAAAGGACACAAATGGGGCAATTCTAGGTACAATAAACCATGCCTGTCATTCAGAGACCTTGCTCATTCTTGGACTGAAATTGCAGTTAAAATGCAATTCATAAAAATGGCACTGTCTTATTCAGCAGATCTTTCCCCTTGGCTTTTTACTCCTGGTTTAGCTTTACAGAACAAGTATGGTTAAAAGAGCATGTTATTAATTAAGGATTAGTCAGTTCTAGCTAGGCAGGTCAACTGGATTCTGGAGGTGTCTCTGATAGCCTGGTCTGCCTACCGGTGTTTGTATTATTACTGATGAGATGTGAGAAGGATCAAACAAACAAAAAGAAACTGCCAGTGGCTGTGCAGTCACCAGGTGAGGCAAGCTGATGAAAAATGTAGGGGCCACAAGGTCAGACTTAGAGAGTTGAGGTTTGTATGAAGCCTTTGGAAGATCATTGTGCTATTCACATTAGTACTATGTTCCTGCCTGCTTTAGGTCTCAGCCACCTGAGTGATCTCACCGCTAATGCTTTGTCCAGGTGCTACATAGCAGTCACTGAGAGGACAGAGACTGGTGTTATTTAAATGGACACTATTCCTGTCTGCATCTCTTCTGGCTGAGTGCAATGAAAATTGTGTCCTATAGATACATCTCTTCCATTAAAGATATTTTGGTTGAATTTGCTCTGCAGTGCTATCAGGGAAAAAAACCCTAATATTAAAATCTATTACTCAGTCAAACTGTCCAGCTTTTTACAAGACTAAAACAAGGAGCTGAAATCTGCATTATAAGGCTTCCAAAATCAATGCATTTAAATAGCATGCTTAACAACAGGATAGCGACTTCAAGTCCCTAGTTATGAGAATTTCTCCTTAGGCTGTTGTAAGATTGGAGGCCAGTGTCATGCTTAACTTCTCCAGGAGAAGGCTTATTCCGTGGTATCTCATGTCCTGGAACTGCATTAATATTTTGGTGAGAGTAGCACGTGCTTTTCTAAGGGAGCTAAGTCAGATCAGTCACTGGATGAGAACTTACCTCCATTTTGAAATTTTAGCTGTATGTAAGCTTAGTGCCTCTGGTCTGCTGCACGCACCTGCAGGACACAATATTTAAGTCTGTAGCTGATGCTAAAGAGTTAATAACAAATTACTTGGGAAAGTATGCAGCCCTTTGAGACAGAATAGGGTTTCAGACTGTACAAAAGAACTGCTGGATCTCCAGTGATGGGACTAGGAGAGAAGATGGAGATTTTGTGTGTGTGGGTGTACTTCTCTGTGTACTTACAGGAGGTATAATAATTACTGCTGTATTTTGTTCAGATATTGCTAACGGGTCTCATTCTTCTCTGGGTACCCAGTCCCCGTATAGAATAGGATGGTGCAAATGAGACCAAATCAGAGCTACATCGGTTGAAGATTTGGTACTAGGAGTTTGACTTCCTGAGTTCCCCATCATCCTTGTTCCCATTCTTCTCTATTGACAGTCAGCAGCAGTTGAGACCTTTTGATTCATTTATAGAATTGGGACAAAGTATACAGGCAACTCTATGATTATGACTTAGGTGATATACAAGTGAGAAATAACAGAAGAAGGAAAAATTGCTCAAGCCTTGTAGTGATCATTGTGACCCGATACGAATTTCTCATATGTCGAAGTTTGAATACTTTGTTTGGGCAGAGTTTGCTGCTGACTACAGACCCTGAACAAGGCTCTTCAGAAGAGTCCTTAGGACCTTTTTATCACTATAGGAGCTTTCCACTGACTTCTCTGACTTCACTGACCTAAGACTGGAACTTGCTTTTCTACTAGGGAGGGGAGTGTCTGTATACTGGCACTTCTAGAGCAGATGAAGCCATATCATCAAAGCTGTACTTTCTACTATTTAAATAGAGCCACCTCCAAAAACATGGTTCACCTGGTATAATAGAATTGTGTCTTCTCTGGGAGATTGTGGTGACAGGGATGTTGGAAAAGGATCACAGTTCTTCAGACTCCCTGACAGATGGGATGCAAAAATATGAAGTTAGATGTGGCCAAAACCCTCACGTACACAATCAAGTCCGTATGGCTTAATATGTCATCTGATTCCTGGTAACTGCATTGTCTTAGCAAGCAAAAATGTGAGATAAATCCTGTTAACTAAGCCTTATCCATAGATGTTTATGCAAATATGTTTTCCCTCCTATTTGTAGCGGGATATGAACACACAGAAGGAGGGTTACAGGAGCTCAGCTTATGTGTGGTATCTCATGCTACAGTGACTTCTGTCAGGAATTCCCTCGCTTTGCCTATGGAGACGCGATGATAGGAGGATTGGGAGTATCTGCATTCACTGCCTTGATTTCCCTGCTGGTTTTCTGTGCAGAAAGGTTCTGCTGAAAAGTATCTGTCCTGTTCTCCTCTTTTTCCACAAAGTCCTGAATGGGAGTGCCCACAAGGACAGTCCTGGGGGGAGCACACTACAGGAGTCAGCTTTGCTCCAGCTGGCTTCTGTCCAACCCCAGTTTTCTCAAAATGCAGAGAAAAACATGAGCACAGCCCATACAGGACTTCAACCAAAGTCCTCTGAGGGTTTGGAAACAGTCCCTGTGTTGTTGGTATTTCATTGTGGTTCTTCATGGTAAGTTCTGAAATATTTTACTATAGACCTGCTCAGAACTTTGTTATGAGATTCACTAAGACACTGGTGTGCAGGGGGCATATAACTGTTTTTGCATTCTGTGGAGAGGAGTCCAAAAAAAGCTCACTGTCCATGGAAATGAATGACCAAAAGCTATTACTTGCTTTTATAACTTTTCCCTTCCTTCTTTTGGTAGTCTAACGGTTTGTAATTTTTCTGCTTAATTATGCAGGAACTACCTCTTCAGACTTAGTCTACACAACGTTTCTCTTCTTCAGGTATGTTCACTTTTTACTCTCTTGTTTTATTTGACTTGCTAATGAATTCTGTAATATTTGATGTACATTTTCCGAAGGCTGGATAGTGTAAATTTGCCCAGAGTGATGGAACTCGGAGAAGACAAAGTCAGAACCAGATGCATATTCCCACTCCAACGATAATGCTGGGGGAAGGGCTCTTCTACACTTGCCCATTTGGAAGCTCTCTCTGCTCTTGATTCTTGAGTGTTTAGGTGGTAACGAGATCTGCCAAAAATATGGCATCTTAAGGAACAAAGCATGTAGTGTGACTGATACAGGCTTAAACAAAACAATCAATAGAAATCTTTGGCTTTCATTAGAGGACATGTCAGCAACATGTAGGAGAAGCTTTTACGATTCTTGTCCATCCTTATTTTTAGCCATTGTTGGCTTTTGTGAACATGGATTGCTGAGGAGCTGTGTTTTGCTGAATGCATTACTAAAACCAAGATTGGACTTGCAAGCATTTAGGAGGCAAAATGGGTTGAAAAATGTATGTTACCCATGGCAGGATGGAGGCAAAACAGCTAAAGTTTGAAAGGGCTTGCAAATATCCAGCAGTATTAGGACTTTCCCCCCACTACACTGAACCTGGAATTGAAAGATGCAGCAAAAATTGTTAGTGAAAACCCCACCTGCTTATCTTTAAATAAATAAATGCCTATGCTCTGGGATATTTACCATCTTCTACAGTTGCTAGAGCACCAAAGATGTATTCAGCATTTTTTAGACAGACTAAGGAGCCTTCCTTCTGTGCCTGACCAGGCAAAGAAGCCATTAGACTAATATTGCCAGCCATTCCCATGTGCACAAGCCTTTTTTGCTGTTAGTAGGAGTTACAAGTATAGATGGAGAGAAGAAAAGATGTTTAATGGTTGTAAAATGCATTGAATCTTCCTTTAAAAGGAAAACAAAGTCTGGAGTTACCAATGACAACAATAAAGAGTTAGAGAAGCTGATACTCCCATTTGGCAGGAGTTTCCCTTTGCAAAGCCATATTAGCATGGCTGGAAGGCTTCCAGCGAGCACACAGGAGAGGGAAGTCTCTGTAGTTAGGCGAGGTGTCACACCTTCTGCAATGCCTGTTATCACACTGCCTGACACAGCCTCTTGTGCTTGTCAGAGGAGGGATCCCCTTCCATGAAACCCAATTGTGAATCTCCTTCACTTCTGAAGTCAGGCTTGGCTTGGATCCTTTTCAGTGCAGCGAGTTTCCTTTCCTACACTGCAAAACATGGGAAGTCTCCTTCTATGGCACTGGAGGATGCTGTGGGATCTCCGGTTAACATAATGAGCTTAGTTTGCTCCTGCTTTCTGGGTGTATCCGGTCACTTTGCCAAGACTTTTTGCATGACAAAGAGAGCATGGAATTATGTTGACACACGTGTTGGGAATGATGGAAACGATTGTTTCCCGACCTAATGGTTGCCTAAGTAGCTGCTTGGCTTGTCTCCATAAAGCACATGATGCGGCTTAGAGGCACCCCTTCCCACCTTCCCTTTGCCGTGCATCATTTTAAAGATCAGATCAGAAAGGGAGACAAGAAATGCAAGGAATTTGCAGTTCTATAAAGGGTGAGAGTGCAGTTTAAGAAGTAATTGCAATGCTAATTTGTGTTTTGTATCTCCTCTTTGCTTGTAAGTAAAACATTGTGGATCTTGTCAGGCCTGATCTGGGGATAGTTTTTCATCTTGAGATTGTGGTCTGATTTATTTCTGCTCATGGGACTTACTCTTCAGATTGCCAGCCGTGCTAAATCTGCTTCAAGGTGCAGGATTGTGTTGACAGATGTCTGCTCCCTTGCATTTGTACTTCCATGAGGTGAGGGCAAAAACATGAGGAGCACAGTCTACAGAGATAGCAGGATAGGCTGGTTGTGGGGCAAAGCCTGGCAGTGTGAGGAATATAC
This sequence comes from Fulmarus glacialis, assembly GCF_000690835.1. NCBI lineage: Eukaryota > Metazoa > Chordata > Aves > Procellariiformes > Procellariidae > Fulmarus > Fulmarus glacialis. Next base: position 118,540 of record NW_009187212.1, read on the forward strand.
CTCTCTACAGCAGGGTTAGGTGAAGTTTAAAGCTGTTTTTCACGGAGTGTTATTGTGCAATCAGCTATATCCCTAGGCTGCACTGTCCCTGTGGGGAAAAGGCAAGGGCACATTTCAGCCCCACAGCTGTCATGGAAAGGAGAGGGGACCAGGGTGTTCCTGTGAAGGAGACGACTCTTAATTGTCTTTTCAGCAAGGGTGGCAACAGCATCTCGCAGGAGCAATATCCCGGTGCCACCGCTTGCTAGCACAGCAAATTCAGTACTTTAGTCTCTCATTCTATAATGGGTAGATTTACTAGCTCACTCTACCTAATGCATGTTTTCCTTGTCAGTTATCTATTCTTTAACCAGAAAATGAATATTTCCTGCCATTGAGCAGGCCATAATGTTTTTCATCACAGCATTACTTTATTCATTGCTTTCCAATGGGAATAAATTCTTCTTTTTCTGGATTATAATCCCCTTTATGAATGTTGTGTATCACAAACCCAGTGTTAACCATGTTGTTACTCTCTGATTTTAGAAAGGTTTTAAGCTCCCAGACTCTAAAAGACTGTGCTTTGTCTTTCCACCTGTTGAATGACTGTGGATGCCTTTCATTTAAGCCCAATGCAAAATCAATTAAAATGAGCAAGAGTTCTCCATCAACTTCAAGGATCATTTTGTGAAACCGTCACTCCTGAAAATACATTTTAGGAGTCTTTAGATCCAGAAACTAAATTTATGGTATTACTCCCAAATCTGTGTTGGACTGCCGTTAGTATAAACTTAATTTTGTAATCTCCATAGCAAAGAACACTCTGGAGTATCATGTAGCCACTCCACATAGTTGGGATAGGAAGTTATTGTCTTGGAATTGTGGTAGACTAAAAGACAAAATTTAGCATTATGTGGGCAAGTTACTGGATAAGAGCTGTGATAGCACTACCCTATAGAGCAGTTGAGATTTCAGGGGAGGGGAGGAAGAGAGGTAGACTTTAGGATGTGTCAGCTGTTGGACCATATTCTATTTTCAGAAAGGAGTCTTTTTTTTCCTTTCTTAGCTCCTAGCTCTTTGTCTTGGATTCCTTCTCCAGAACTAGATGCTTTTGTCCCTGCTGCTCTACCATGTGCTAAAGTTTGCTCCTGACTTTGAATTTTCTGTTGGTTCTGCTGAGGTTGTCTCTCCAAGACTGTAGCACTGAGATATTACATGAGAACTGGTGAACGGAGTGAAGCAGAAACTGAAGCAGAACAAGCTCGTTTCCTGCTTCACAGAACAAAATGTCCCAACTTCTCTGAGATGTGCCCCCCTCGCCGTCTCTGTTTCTAAAATGTGTTTCAGAAATTCCATTTGGGACCTGAGAAACCTTTCACCAAATGAGTTTTAGTTGCATGAGAAACTTTGGTGGTGGTTAATTTTTTTTTTGGCTGAACGTCAATATCCAGAAGGAAATTGGGGCCAAGGTATTTTGGGGATCACTTGCGATTTTTTCTGCCTGTCTCTTGCCAAAATTGAGGCACATTGTTAAAGAATTTCTGAAAATCAGCATCTTGAGATGCCCCAGGTGGGGTATCCAAAAGCACCTGTTAATTTTGGAAACTTTAGCATGTAGCATTCAAATTCTTGCAGCAGTCAAGAAACGTCATTTTAAAATGGTTACTGTTCTTAATCTTGTAGCACCTTTTTAAACAAAATCCCTGCAACATGTTTCATCTCCTTCTTTAAACGGTCCTCTTGTATGCATTGTAACCTCTAAATATTAGACATTTTATAGAACACATTTTTTAAATGATGTACACTTGGAGCACATGCTGTTTAATTTATGCATGGGCTTGAAACAAGGTTAGCTCGTAATCTGCAGCTTTCACAGTGAGGCCATAGAAAAGTCCGTTTTGTACTGGAGTTTGTAATTAATAGAGTAGGTGGAAGGGTCATTTTAAAAACATAAGCCTTTGAGCAAATTTTAAAAAATGCAGGATGCTGATTAGGACTTCTTAGCAAGGAATGCTATTCTCTGGTGTGCATTAAAAGCAGGCTGCTTGGCAGGCATTTCATAAATCCCAGTGCAGTGCCTACCCTCTGTTCACCCTGATTTTACCTGGAACTTAGAGTTCTCAATAGAACTGAGTGGGAAATGATTTTTCCAACCTTTTTGAGATGCCAAGGTATTTTGCACTGAGATGAAAACAAGACTTTTTGAGACCTTTGTAAAATATGAAAGAGAAGGAGATAGACACATGGTTACTTGGGATGCAAATATTCTGGGTCAAGTTATTTTCTGAAGCATCAAGAGAGGATTTGAATGTGCATTTCTTTAATCTCAAGCGATTGACCTGGTTTGTTTGGGGCATCTCCTTTCCTTTCCTTTCCTTTCCTTTCCTTTCCTTTCCTTTCCTTTCCTTTCCGTTTGTGACCAAAAATTTCCCTCTGGATCCAAGGTTCCCTTCTGGACTCTTGTCTGATACGTTTAATAGAAACTGTTAGGATTTTGTGAAATCTTTTTATTTCAATTATTTTTTTAATGGAAGATCTCTCATGAAAAGGTTTCTAACCAACCCTGTGAAGTTTGTAGGCTGACCAGTTTTGTTATATCATCTAACAGTACTTAAATTACTTCAGGAGTACGTATGTATTCCCTTTCTTAAAAATAAACTGTATTTTAACAGAATATGAAAGAATAAATGTGTGCACCTATTGCAAAACTTTTTGGAAGACATAAGATATTTAATCTATTAAGAAAGACAAAATTTTGAGATTAAAATATGCTTTATTTAACAATCTAATATTTTTTCCTGAGGACAAAAAAATTCAGTGAGGACTAAGTTCAAAGACAGAGCATGTTAGTTCCCTAATAGTCGTAACCGTGAATTTGGTGGGATTGCCTGTGGAGTTACGCACTGTCCAGTACTACCTGGGCTGCCAGAATCTAGATCTCCAGCTACAGATCTGCAATTACCCCACTGCAAAACATGAAAATGCTACAAAACACGCAAATTTATTTGCTTTTTAAATTTTGCTCTGAATTTATAAATCAAGAGCATGTACATTCCTGTGGGCACTTTGGAGGATGTTACCCAGTCACTAGGGCATAACTTGATGAACTTCTCAGTACCACTGGAGGTGTAAGACTTAAACCTAAGCTTAAAGTTAGCAGTAGGCTTGAGCAGCATCAGCTCTTAAGGTTTAATATGAAGCTTATTGAATAATTTTTCTTCTGTTGCTATTGTGGGGCTTTGGGATGGGTGTTTTTTCAAACCCAAAATAGGGACAAAACATTTCCGTATGACCCTGTAGCAGATAAACTGCAGCTACGTATCCAGTGCATTTCCGGTAAGGACAGTTTTACTCCGATTTTTCTTCCCTTAATCTAAGAAGCAGAAACATCCCTGCTACAGAGATGAGGCTCTTAAGCTGCACAGCTGCTCCTGAAGACACACTTCCCTCCTTGCTAGTCCCTGGAGGGATCTTTAACTCTGTGGCATAACCAAGAGTACCTATCAACAAAGTATGGTTAATAATAATAAAACTTGCCTATCAGTCCTCAATATGTCACATAGCAACAAATGAAACAGGTTTCATATTTTGCGCTTTGAATCAAACCGAGCATTAAATGCATTATTTTCTACTTATTTAGGGCTCAGTAGTGCCACATTTGTGCTGTGTGCTGATGAGAAACATGCTCTGCAAGTGTATAAAAGTGTGAGAAGAGGTGGCAGAGTTTAACTTGGTTTTTTCTCTGTATAGCTGAATAAAATATGATAAACAAAACCAACGGGGAGCAGTGAGTAATATAGTTTACAGCACAATTGTCACTCAAGGAATCTTTCCTCGTGAAAATACTTCACTGGGAAATTTTAAGGATTCAGAATATATTCACAAAACCCTGGCGCTCATCAGAAAACTTACAAATAATGGATAAATCTTACGTCCCCAAGAGATGCTGGGTATGCACCAGACGGGGCTTGGAGGGCCCGAATTTGTACTGCTGGCTCTGCCCGTGGGCACCTGAGGGAAAGTTAATCTGCCCGGTTTATCTGCCTGGTGTTGGCTCGCGTGTGAAACAGGGATATAGCACTCCTTTATAAAGCGCTGTGAGTTTTTGTGAATAAAAAGAGGTAAAAGTATTGTATTTCAGATTTACTTGCAGAAACATCCTTGAGCCAGAGCCGTTCCCATTTTTCAAAGTAACCTTTCAAAAATCATGAGGAAGCCAGGCATTGATATGACAGCGCAAACCCATGGATGCTCAGAAGTTGGCCCAACTTTGCTGAAGATATTTATTTATTCAATCTATTTGAAGTGTCAAGATTATCATCCAATTTAAAATCCAGTTTGGAAAAAAAGTGAGAATACTTTGCGTATCTTTATGTACCACTGAGCTGCCTGACAGGAAGTCCATTTTGAAATGTTCAGGAATAAGCTTTACTTTCCAGAAGTCATTTTCTTAGAAGCAGTTTATTATTTGTTTCTTGCAGATTCCCAGATACTTCTTTGAATTGTATGGCACATATTTCTAGATAAAACATTTATTTCTTTATTTTCAGGCCAATGCAGTTCCCTCATTGAAAAACATAATCAAAACCTCTACTAGAGCAGATGCAGTCTTTAATATGTGGCTCATAGCTGAGTTATGATTGTCACATATTTTATCAGTACGCTACATTTTTTATTAACAGATTAACATACAAATCTATTCATAAATCACCTTCCAAAGCTGCACCTAAAACCTCTCACTTTCAGCCTAGAGGTTTAAAGCTATTCCATAATAAAGCTTATATTGGCTGAACAAACTTTCTGGCAAATTCAGCTTTTTATTCTTATGGTTTCAGGTTCCCAAATCAAATCTACTCCTTGAATACACCCTTCCTCAAAATGACTGATCAGGAGCTAGATTGTGGCTTTCAGGTGCAGGTCTGCCTTCCCGGGATTTATCTGAGAGAGAAATTTCTACCTAGAGTGGGAGATGGGGGAAGAAAACAAAGCGTGTCAGACTGGAGGTGACCATGTCTGAAGGCTGGGAACTGTACTCTTTAACAGGCTCCGGCATATGCTGTTGGGAACCAACTTTGTGCTGATGTTACTCATCAGCTGAAATTCCGAGAGCAGAGAAAGCAAATCTCTTCTCACACTCCATAGCATTGAGTGATTTCTGAACACAACATCCCCTCTGTCTGAAAGAACCCAACTCAGGAGTACATTTATACCCAGCAAAGCTTTTAAGCTGTAAATAAATGCCTGTTTTCCTTTGAGAATTGTCAGAGTTAAGAACATGCTGCATGCTCTACCGAGTGAGAATACATTTCAATGTGTGCATTCATAGATTTGCTAAACTGGCTCAGAGTGCACTGCCTAGTTGTGATCAATGTAATTGCCCTCTAAAGTGAGTATAGGAAGTTCTCAAATATATATATTTACATATATATTTATATATATACATATGTATGTACACATACACAGGATGATCCTATACATAGGGTTGTATGTATAGGAGGCTCAGGAGCTATACCTGTTTGGGTTCATACTTGGCATTAAGCAGGGCAGCCTTCTCTGAGTCAGTGAAGGCCATGGAGCTGATTTACATCTGGAGGGGAACCACCCTGTTATGCTCACGCGGTGAAGTGAGGTTTGTGTGATGACTGTCAGCCATGGATTGCCAGCCCGCTTTCCTGGGTAATTTGTTAGTTGTCATTCCCTCCTTCCCTGCCTCACCTCGCCTAAAAGCCAAAATTACTTCAGGGGTTTTGGTCTTTGTCAGCAAACATTATGAGCAGGATTCAGAAACTGAGAATTTAATTAGCTGCTGAAATCACTTACTGATAACAGTAGCATATTGGGCTCTTTATTTGATAAAACCCTG
>NW_009187212.1:124422-162821 GCF_000690835.1 Fulmarus glacialis
TTTTACAGTCAGGACTATTAAACATCCTTTAGAAAGGGAAGGGAAAAAAATGAAAATTAAAAAAAAATGATCCTTTGGACTTCTCATTTCTTGTCACCAATGTTGCTTCTGTATCTTCGCAAAATGTGTTTTGCTTTGCCTATTTACCCTTTTTTCTCTGTGGGCTGCTTCCCACTCCACTTGCTCCAGGAGGCTCTCGGGGTTACAGTCAGGACTATTAAACATCCTTTAGAAAGGGAAGGGAAAAAAATGAAAATTAAAAAAAAATGATCCTTTGGACTTCTCATTTCTTGTCACCAATGTTGCTTCTGTATCTTCGCAAAATGTGTTTTGCTTTGCCTATTTACCCTTTTTTCTCTGTGGGCTGCTTCCCACTCCACTTGCTCCAGGAGGCTCTCGGGGATCTGCATGTACTTATGCCCTGGCTGTCCCCTGCCCTGACACACGCATTCATCTGCTGGTGCTGTCAACAAATCCAGCTCTGCAGATGTTCCTGAGAGGCAAATCAGCCTCTTGTTGTAGGCTACACCTTAGCTAAACTGACATTTATATAAACTGAGATTTATATAAAATATACTGCTTTTTCATTATTATTACTTTAGGGATGTGGGGTATTTTTAGACATGGGAGAGGTTTATTCTCTAGCTGTGAATGCTGGCTTGCCACAAGGCACAGAAAGCGTTTCCTAGTTGCTTCTGTCCCAATTAGGGCGCTCTGGTGCGATCATTAGCGAAGGCTCTAACGCAGGACAGGTTTAATGCAGCACCTTCGCCTAAGAGCAGTCGTTGTGGCAACAACTCAAACTATTGAGTTTCACACGCTGAGCGCAGGGTTCACGCAGTCAGCTCCCGCTTCATGCTCTCCTGGAGAGGAGGTGATACCGCCCGCAGTCTCACCCCCGTTCAGCGAGCCCAGGTTTGTGGAGGTGGTGAGCTGCCGATCGGTGGAGCCTGGGGAGAGGCCCTGGCACCCTGCTGCAGCCAGCGCTGCGGTTTGCCGCTTCTCAGGGCTGTGCACTCAGTGAAGTGCTCTTCCCACCTGGGACCCGGCGCCCTGACCCGTCCCTGGCATGGGAGCTGAGCTGCACATGCTGGGAAGTCAGAAGTAAGAGAAATCCTCGAAAACATAAAGGACTGCATGTTACAAGACCAACAATGGAGTATCTGGGCCAATTACTGCAAAAAAGCAGCAGTTTCTTTTTTTAAGACTGAGAATACAGAGAAATATCTCCATTTTATTCTCAAAGCAGAGCTTAAGAGAGATTTAAATGATTCACATCCCTTGCACTGGCTCTTTGCACAGGATTAAGTTTGACCCTAATAGCATCCAGTCATTTATAATGAGAGCATTAAAAAAATCACCATTTATTGATTTGCACCTCTCTAAAAGGGCCCATGAATGACCTCATATATTTCCTTTAAAACCAACTATTGAGCTCTTAGAAAAAAAGAAAAGAATTATTTTATAGTAAATACATTTCATGTCAGTGCGTGTGTTTTTCCCTAGGTAAATAATCCTACTTTTCTCTGTTAGTAACAGTTTAGCTGATGTGTGTTTTACAGCTTCTTTTAAATGCAACAGTTCTGACTGACTAATACAAGGGGATTATTGGAACCTGGAGCTGCACAGCAGAGTCACTAATGTGGCCTGCACAGCTGTTACCAGAGACCCAGAGCTGGAGAGCAGAGACGGGAGCAGTTTGCTCATCGCTCCCACAGGACATCGATCCTGTCTCAGCACGGCAGACACAGCTTCCCTGAATCCTGAGAGCCTCAAAGAGCTTTGGCCTCCCATGTTTCACCTACCTTCCCCAGGCTGAGCTCAAGGAAAGCACAACCCATGTGCTAAGAGGACAGGCAAGTAAACAGGCACAGACTTGACTATGCCTATGGCATCTCCAACTACCTTGACTGGAGAAAGATGGCAAGTTTTCAGGCTCAGAAGCCTTTCTTCAGGGCTGCAGGAGGAGTAGCAAACCTCCAGCTAAACAACATCAGCCAACAGCTGATTTGAGTTGCCTGCTAATAGGTGGGCAATGGGAGAGGAAGGTTGGGTTGTACCACTGGAGGAGGGTGAGGGATGTGGCTGTGGGGTATAAATGAGTTGCTGGATGCCACCACAGCTTGAACAGTCAATAGAAACAAAGATCTTACAGGTATTCTACTGTCACTGAAATGCTTCTCTCATCTAAAAGTTACCACACTGTGGTTATAGCTATCTGATACGTTTTTATCGGTAACATGACTGAGTAGAGAGTAAGCTATTCTGAGACTGGGGAGACCAAGCGTGGGGAGTCAGTGGAAAGAGGTATGGAGAAAAAAATCACGTATTTCTCTCCATTCTTGACATGGCCTCAAGTTGCGCCAAGGGAGGTTTAGACTGGACATTAGGAAAAACTTCTTTCCTGAAAGAGTGGTCAGGCCTTGGAACAGGCTGCCCAGGGAAGTGGTAGAGTCACCATCCCTGGAAGTATTTAAAAGACGTGTAGATGAGGCGCTTAGGGACATGGTTTAGTGGGCATGGTGGTGTTGGGTTGACGGTTGGACTCGATGATCTTAGAGGTCTTTTCCAACCTTTATGATTCTATAAGGAGGGTTTAGATAGCATAGATTAGCTGCCTCACTTGTAGATATCTGTGGGGAGGTAAGGTGGTTTCCAGTCATATCCAGCCTGTGCTTTCCTTTCTCCACACGTGAAGCTGAAATAATGATACTTGTCCTTTTGAAGTGCTTTGAAATTTGCAGCTTCCTGTTTAAGACCTAAGTATTATACATGATGATATGCACTTGTAAATATAGGGAATTTGCCTTAACCATGAGTCTGCAAAGTTATTATATTCTGATTCATAGTACATGTAATATTAAGCAGTTGCCATCTTCACCTCTGCTTTCTAGGTAAGCAATTATGCAACTTCAGCATGGCCACATGTTTAAAATGGACCCATTTTTCACTATGTTTTTCTAAACTTCTTAAATGAAAACCTTTTAATGTAAAAATAGAATAGTTGGGGTCTGGTAGGGGAAAAATGCAATAAAAATGTATCCTTTCAGATAAAAATACTTAAAATATAAATAATTCTGTAAATTTGTTTTAAAAAGAACAGCTTGGAGAGAGTTTGGGGGAGGGTTAATAAAAATATGTTTTCATCAGAAACACTTTTGTGTCAAGAATGTGGATCAAATTCCATACATTAATTATTAATTAATCACTTGAGACAGGAGACAAAACATGGTTATTTTTAAAATAGAGTGTTTTAATTCCTTGTAAGTAAAGAAAAAGGAATAACAGGGCTGCAGCCATTTGAATAGGCTGCAAGGTTGCTCAAAGAGAAGTGATTTAAACTTTATTAAGAATGACAAAAAAGTTCTTAAGTTAGCCTGGGAGTATTAAGAGGCAAACTGCAGTTGCCTAAGAAGAGAGGATTTTGATGCATGGGGCAGAAAGGAATGATCAATGGTTCATAAATATAATAGTGGTAAACACAGTGACAGGAGAAAAAATGTATGTGGCTAACATAATTGTTACAAATTTAGTAGCTTTTGCTGTGAGATCAGTTACTGGGGATTTAAGCACAAGGAAGAAAAAAGAAAAGGATTTTTTTTTTTTTTTTCTCAATACGAGATAAATGTGAAAACCACCAAAAAGGAGTTAGACAGAGGAAGCACGAAGAAGTATGCTGCATTAATCCTGTTGGAGAATCATTTTGTATTCCCTCATCTTAATTATAAGGCATATTCTCAAAACTTATTTGTGGAATCTTTGACCTTGGTAGAGGTCAAATGCAAACGGGCTAGAGGGGAGGTGAGGGAAGAGACAGGTGGCAGGGGGAATGTAGGGGTAGGACTCAAACTGGAGGAAATTGGAAAATAAATCCTGGGTTGGCAAGAGAATGCAGACTGGAAAACAGAACAAGAGCTGGGAGGAAGGAATAAAAGACACTGCATCAGAGTCTTTGCAGGAGAAGGAGCAAATAAATTCCTTGTTGAGATGAAGCTTGGCAGAGCTCACTACGGCATCAGGTGCTGACGTCTGGTGTTGGAAAAGAGGAGGCAGAAGCAAGGCAAACCGTGACAGACTAAGCAGGGAGTCTGAAGGCATCTGTTTCCCAGCCCTAGGAGGAAGCTAGGTGGATTGATGCTATGCACAGTGGTGGGGCTCTGGCCACTTACAGTGGCAGCAGACAGGGACTGTGTCCAGCTGGGCTGGGCGGTGAGGGGACAGTAGGGGTTGGAAACACTTGAACTTTTGGTGGTGGGACAGGAGAGGGGCGGAGAGACATCTTCCCTAACGTTGCAGTCCAGTTTTGATTTAAACTGTTGTGCACTTCCATTTTGCATATGGAGTCTTAAACATAAGACTTGAGAAATATCTTTTGGATTCTTGGTAAATCAACAGCGTCACTTTTTTCCCAAACTGACTCCTTGTGCTTCTCTGAGACAAATATTTGATTTTACATTGATCAAGTGCTGAACTCAACCACTGCATGTATTGCTGGTGATGTGATGGTATTTGAAATGTGAAGCTTTTGATGTAAAGAAAAGGAGAGATGCAGGTCCTTTCTGGCTTGTCATTTCCCCACTGACCACTGAAAGTGTTGCTGCATCTGTAGATAGCTGTAGCCTGCTCAAAGCTTTCCAGCGTATTTAGGACTGGATGGATGTTGGCTTCACACTTAATTGGAAATGCTGGGGAGAGGAGTTGGGGGCAGCCTATGGGGAATTCAACACTGTTGGTTCTTCACTTTCTCTGTATTTAAGTGTTCCTTGCTGATGGTGCACAGATGGTCTTAGATTAAGGAAAAAACATGCCAGAACTGCAGGCTAGGCTCAGACTGGGGAGTTAAGCTTGACATGAAATAAGCAGAAGGCTGTAATTAGCTTATCAAGAGCGTTAGGCACCTGGTGGAGGAAAGCAGATATGTAATGCACAATGTAGCTATAGAACAATAAAAAAAAATACCGAAATCTGTTTTATGAAACATGGGAGACTTTTCATCGCTGACTTCCTCTTCCAGCCCAGCCTGGTAACATCTGTAAAGCCCTACTTATTCTTGGTTATTAGTGATTTATCAGAAGTGACATTTTCTGACAGTTTGTGATGCTAAGCACCAAACCCCATAGAAGCCAGGGAGTCTAAAGGTCAAAATCTAGGTGTGTTGCCAAAAACTTTCCTGGGAAGCTTGCACCACACTTGCCTGTGCACCATGTGTACTCTCTGATTGCAAGTATCAGTCATCTCACTGCTCCCTCTTCTTCTTTCTGCCTGTTTTTTGCAGCCACGTGTTGTCTTTCACCTTAACCCTAAGATTCAGGCTCACTGGGGCAAGGATTGCCATTTAATTTTAAGCAGAAATGCCTAGCAGAGTGCAGCTGAGTATTTCATGTGCTTCTACAGTACATGTCGAAATCCTGGTGTCTAGGAACAGGAGTCTGGATCCTTTCTCTAGGTATGTGAAACAAATGGAAGTTCAGACATACATCTGCTGTATTGAATAGGGAGAGTACAAAGACTCCTTTTTAGCTGAGGATTTATAATTTTTTGCCCATATTCCTGAAGCTCAAAAACTATTACTTGAAAATGGGGAAAAGCAGGAGGGAGAGTCTGGTTTCACTTAAGTTCCCGTGGTACGTGCAGGCTCAGGCGGGATCTCTGTTTTCAGCCTGCCTTGCAAAACTTTCCCAGTCTCTCTGGCTTGCACGAAACTGGCCTTGGCTAATTAAAGTAATCTCAAAGCTTTCATTTGGTTTCAATAATGAATCTTTCACTTAATTAAAGATTTCCAGTGCCTTTTTTCCCTTTTGGTTGTACTACACCAAGCTTAAGTGCACAACCAGGAAAGAATGTTGATAGGATAAATTGAATCACATGCACATTTATTTGTTTAATTGCGCACTGCCCCCTTTTTTCAAGTCAAGACAGGATTCAAACCATGTTCAACCTCTTATACGATTTTAATGAGAATATATTGCAGTGTTTGTCATCTGAAAGAGTATTAGCCCCCCCTCCCAGTGCAATAGATGTGATTTCCCTAAAGAAAAACAGGAGGCACAGAACAGTGAAAATGTCATCTTGAGTTCTTCATTAGTCTCTTTAATACTGCAGGATGTGCTGATTTTGATTCCTGAATCTCAGCCTAATTGTTGAGACAATCAGATCCAAATTAGGCATTTCCTCAAACTTATTTTAGCTCCTTCTCAAAGCAAACAAATAAATGCTGAACAAGTATATTCAATGATGTAACCTGGAGAGGAATAAGGAATGCAAGACTTCCCCACTTTAGAAAGCTGATAATACACAGAGGTTTCAGATGTGCTCCAGTGATTACATTTTTGGTTTGAAGTGTATGTGGGAAGATTACTTTTCATAGCTGAACTCTTAATGTGGGTGCACAAAAATGCACTCAGTTGACTGTGCAGGATTTGTCCAGTCTGTCTCAGAAGCTGGGGAGAAGGGAACACAAAAAAATGTATAGTGGAGAACCCTTAACATCTCTACATAGCAGTGAGCTTCAAAGAGGCACAATGGCAAGGAAACCCAGAGCAGAAAAATGAAGGAGAATAAAATCGCCTTGCTTGATGCAGAAATACAAAGGAGACTATAGCCATGGTAAATTGATTTTGTACTGAATATGGGCTGGTCCATTGGAAGGGTTTTTGAACCTCCTACTCCAGAAATCATTGTGCAAAACAGTAAGAGGAGGCTGCTTAGAAGTCTTGTCACATCCATCAGTGGAGCCCACAAAGAGGAAGGAGGGATTTAGTTCTGAATGGCGACTCTGCTAAAGAACATAAAGGGGTGGAGATGGACATCTTTTGATGGTAGAGGGGCCTTGAAGGAAGAATTGCCTCCAGTTTATCAAGGGCGACCATTGCTGTGACTCTGTTTGTTGGCTGGCTTCTTAGAAATAGCTTGTTGTACATTGTTTGTAGCAATTGAAGAAAAAAAACCCCACAACAAAACCTGTTCTTTACAGAATAAACAGTGCTGGTGGTGTGAGAAATAGTGCTGTGTGTGCCTACCTGGCCAGTGTCAACCACACCTGCGTGTGTATTGGCTGTACTTACATTCCCGACCTGTGCTTGACTGCAGTGGAATTTTTCTTTAATCATTTTTGACTGAGTGTATTTTAACCTCTTTATTTAGTTATTTTATTGATTTATCGTATAATCTTATGTCTCTGTAATCTCCAGTACATTTAGTAAATGTTTGTTGTCATAAGCTATAAACTGAATGTGACATGGCAAGAAACCAAATTCCACTGTGGCTGTTAATTACCCAGTATGCTAAAAGTCTTGTCTCAGTTTCTGTATGCTTTTGATCTTCAGTAATAGGAAACAATGTAAGTCATCCTTCCTTAACATCCCCTATGCTGCTCTCTGGTTCTGAATGTTGTCATTCATTCTAAACTGGCTACAGGTGAGAGCTTTAAGGTCTTTTTTTACTAGTATGCCAAATGTCCAGTTAACTAAGACTATCAATTTGCATTTGGCCCTGTCCATGCTTTTGCACACTTAAAACCAATAGAAATGTCCAATGGATTAAGCTGTTTTCAAAAAAAGATAAGCATTCCCATATAGTACTTGTAACTAAATCATTGCAGTGTTAAGCACTTTCAAGCAAAATGAAGTAGATCATCAGCAAAATGAAATCATTGTCACAGACTGACATTTTTCTTTACATAGGATGATAAAAATACAAACACTAGATAGTGGAAACAGAAATCCAGTGCCATCTTTATCTCTCTTCTTCAAAGCTGTATCTTTCTTCCAAAGTAACATGTTGGCGTGTTCACCTAACATTGCTGCATAAATATGTAGCTGTCAGTCTAAGCTTGGCATATAGCCACAGCAGAGTGTGTACTCCTCCTTTCTTTACCCTACGTAAGCACTGCAATCCAATCTGTTGCTAAAACCTGTAATCTGGGCATCATTCCTGGCTTCCGCAAGCCCTTCTGTTCAGGTATAGCATCACATCCATAGCTCCTCGTGTTGCTGGATCACCAGTGTCTTTGCACTCTTCCACTGATTCCCCTTGCTTTGGGCATATCCTTGTTGCACTGCATTAGTGCTTGTGTTAATTTTATGGGTCTTTCACAGACCTGCTTATCACTTGCTGTAAGAGGCTCACCCCACTTTGAATCAGCCCATGAAGCCAGCATCTCTCTCCCCCTTGGTTAGTGTGCCTTCTCCTCTTGCTTTCTCCCATGTGTCCTCTTTGTGTCTGGGAAGAATCCCATCCTTGGTATGCTAAAACTCTTCTGGTTACCAAAACCTCAGGGTGAGTTCTGTGGCTGGTGAGCTGAGACCTTTCCCTGTTGTGTGGTTATGCTCCACTGGCCCTGTGCTCTGCTGTCCACCACTACCTGATGCCTCATATGTTACTACGCTTTGCTTATAATGTGTTTTGGCAAGGCTGTACCTACACAGGCTTGCATTGGGAGTCCTCGGCTGTGATGGAGGCTCATAGGCACTATGAAAACTGCAAATTTGGATGACAAAGAAAGTTTCATTATGTAAAAAAGCTCAAATTCTCTTCTGTGTGGAATTCAGCATCGAGTTACAAATGTTTTACACCAGGGTTACTGAAAGTATGCTTAAAGCATTGGCAAGTCAATCTGCTTGCTTCAAATATTAATTTTAATTTGACAGTACCTCCTCAAGGTTGAGCTGGCTGCTCAATTATAAGCTGTCCTTTGTACACTAAAATTCCCAAAGAACTGAAAAGTACAGGTTGTAGCCTGGATGCGACTATCTATATTCTTTGTTTATCTTAGAAAACACCATTTTAGTTTTAGTATTTGGTATCAAATGTTCTTTACTAAAGCTTTGGACAGTTGTCTTTAATAATAAAACCTTGTACTTGTACAGTGCTTTCCATTTGGGTACGCTGTAGAAACCATCATCTGTGAAGCCTCATACAACGCTCCTTCCAGATAAGGAAATGCATGGTCTGGAGTCGTAAATTCCTACCTCACACTGCAGAGAGAGAGAGGAGTGTCTGATTTACAGATCGTATGTTGTTTAACGGAATCTCCTGCAGGACAAATGGAAGTTGAAGTCACCAGAACTCAAATTTGGTTTTGTACCTTAGACTGTGGCCTTGCCCCAAGCTGTCAGAAAGAAGAGGATGGGATGCGTGTCATCTTGCCCGTTGTTCTACTCTCTAAACCCGCTCCCTCTGCGCGCCACCGATTCAGTGGATGCATT
Source organism: Fulmarus glacialis (assembly GCF_000690835.1). Taxonomy (NCBI): domain Eukaryota; kingdom Metazoa; phylum Chordata; class Aves; order Procellariiformes; family Procellariidae; genus Fulmarus; species Fulmarus glacialis. Next base: position 133,629 of record NW_009187212.1, read on the forward strand.
TTATGATGCCAGCAAAAAAATGCTATCTAAGAACTCATTTTGTGCTAGACAGGAAAGTTTTTAGTCCTCGAGAGAGCAAAGTTCAGTGCTCATCTCTGCCTCTGACATGCTCAGTGGCTTTTTCTAGTCAGTTGACCTCTGTGCTTCTGGTTTTCCTTTCCTCCCATGTGCCTGTGTTGTCTGTTTAGCTTGTAAGTGCTCTCAGACAGAAATTCTCTCCCACAGCATGTTTGTATATTGCCTGGAAATGTGGGGTCACAATCTTGGTTCATGCCTCTACGTGCTCCTACAATACAAGTAAATGACAAGGAATTCTGAAGCTGTGAAAGGGAGAAAATCAGTAGCATTGACTATCCAAGAAGAACTCAAAGCAGCTGAAAACTTTTCCTCAGAAAGGAGTTGGTAACATTTGCAGTTGAAAACAGGTTGTCTCTGTAGGCACAGACATACAATAGAGGTACCTGCCGCTCGCACAGAGCTGTGTTACCGGGTTGTGCTCTCTGTGCGGGAGGAAGGCTGTAAAGGATTTAAACAAGGATTTTACCTGCATCAGAGATGAGACAAGACCATGAACAGAGTGGGTTACCATGACTCAGCTGATGTACAGTAGCTCATTGGGCTGGGATAACTTGATCAAAGAAAGTAGAGTTCCCATACCTGGAGGCTGAGGCCCTGTTCTGCTGGGTGTTACAGCGATGCTCCGTCCGGGTGTTTCCATCCGTCTGAAAACATAAGGTGGGAGGACAGACTACTCTAAATCAGTGAGGCTTAAGAATGAAACCAACAAGGAGAACGTAGTCAGTCCTCCTGGACACTCTCTTCCCTGTCTATTAGGTGCAGATGCACACCATTTCTGTAATTTTTGTACAATAGGTGAGCCAGGGCGGAGGAACTTCCCTCAGACTACTGCATTTCTCTTTGTAAGGATGTAATAACAGCCCGTGAGACACAGAAGCATGAATATCCAAAGATGGTATTATTTGGAGCTGAGTTAAAGATCCATTCTTAAAATGAGAAAGCCTTTCTTTCTGATGGAATGATTCCTTCCTTACTATGCCAGTATGTAGCATCCACTTCTGCTCTGACATGAACAGAGTGAGCGATCATGTTCAGCAGCCAATAAATGCCAGGGCAAAATCAGTCCCGGTATGGTAAGTGGCTGGTTATTGTTTATAGAGAGAAGGTCTGAATCGGAGATTAAAGTTATGGGAACTAGAATCCACTGGTGGATTTTTTTTGCATGTTTGCCAACTTCCATCTTTTAAGTGTTACATTTTGAGGTCTTCCCCAGCTGACTTACTGTCCAGCCACTCCAGAAGAGCCATGCAACTGGGCCAGTCTGTTGATAGGCACTATGGGTACTTAGTTTAAATGAAACATACAGCTTGAGTTTTACCACATCCTGAAGGATCTGAGATCACTTAAGGGAAATCAATTAATAATTTGATAAAACACAATGCAATTCCCTTCATCCAAGCCCCCTCCTCTCCCTGCAATGAATTGACTGAATGCTGTGATCATTCCTCATACCTGTCACTGCACGCAGTGTAATTTGTATACTGCAGTATGTAGCAGAACTATTTATTGAAGCTTGGCGTTATGTTCTTTCGGTATTCGTTATCTGTTTATCAGACATGTTTATCACAGTTTTAATAAATTACAGTGTTGGAACTTCAGAAATGGCCTCTACGGTATTAAGCTACTGTGCTTTATTATTAAGAAGTTAGATTTCAATAAGTTAGTATTTACAGAGCATTGTAAATGTGCCTTGTCCTCAAGAGACAAAAGCCAATGCTTCAAAAAGGGAATTTAACTTTCCACTTTTAGACTGACACAGCAAGTCTTCATGGAGAAGTCCTGGAGGATTAAATAGGGAAGAAATAGCTACAGTGTTGTAGAAATGTTTTTGCAGTACACATCATAGAAGCTGAAGTAAATAAGAACCTTTCCATGGATTTTCTGGATCCAGCCTATAGCACTGTTTTTCAGAGATTTTTTCCTTTTAAGTGCTGTAAGACTCAGGACTTACTAGTTTCTTGTAAATGCTGTAGAATTTGGCCAGGGAAGGGTGGATTTACACTGGTGCTGTCTTGTGTGGCACTGCAAAGTATATAGAAACATAGAAATAAACTCATTAAATGGATTTGTCATTATCAGCAAGAATCTATGGGTGATATTTTAGAGGTCTGAAATCTGTTCGTCAGTACAGATGAAAAGGTTGAGGCTGACAACTTGTAGGGGAATGAACTGGCCTCTGAGCAGCCACTGCATAAAGGGCTTGGTCTGCACCCCAAGCAAAGTCCTTGAGCATGTGGTTAAGCCAAACTGGTCTGGTAGGGTATGTAAGTATGTGCTTTATTTCCATTAAAGTTGGCAGATATTAAATGCAGTGCAGAAACATGGTGCCTTCATGTTCCTCTCTCCCCAGAGTTGGAGAAAAGTTTCCATACCTTGCTGTAAAATGAGCTGATCCAAAAAAAAATTGTAAATGTAAAAAAGAAATGCAGAGATTTTGGGCCAGTATAAGGAATCCAGGAAGCGGCCTTCAAAGCAAGTCTCTTTTTTTCCAGAGGTACATTTCTCTGAACATACTAGTGCCTTGTACAGTTACGGGAAAGGAAGACGTAAATAAACACACAGGGAAAGAAATGACTGCCAGCTCAGGTCTCTAGTGAACAATAACTGTCATATCACAACACCTCCTGCCCTCCTTCCTCATGCATAACTCAGCAAAGGGTGATGTGTGACTGGCAGACTCTGCTCGGGCACGAGCAGAGAACCAAAATCACCTCTTACTCCATGGGCAGATTGAGAAGTCTCCTGTGAGCAGTGCGGAGAGTTGATGGAAATGGAAGCTCCTGCCATTAGCAATCCCTGCAGACCTGAGCCTGGGACACTAGGTGCTGCTTCTGCTTCTGCTGACGTTAACAGAAACCTGAGGAACTCAATATCTTTTAGGAAATGCTGGGCATCTCACAGAATCAGTCCCTGGATTTTTTTGCAGTAAGTCTGCACTGGTTTTTTTTTGTCTCCTTCCAAACATACACAATGTACATTTTTGTATTACACTTTTTTCCCCTAATAGGAGAGAACAACATAATTCTGGGTCTGTCTGCAGGCATGCAAGGCTGCCAGTAGCTTGCATGGAGTACTTATGTAATGGAAGTGAGGTTGGTAACAGATGGATAGGTTTGTAATAAAAGACTTCAGAAATTAAGAACAGGTTTAATTTACCTGATAAATATGCATGTAACCTATTCTCTTCCAGTCTTCACTTTTCAGTTTTAAAGCAATGTTCTGGTTTTGCACAAAAACCTGCAACCTCTGTTGCGCAAGTACAGTGCAGGGATTAGTGTATGCTTAATCTATTAAATTCATATGTGGTGTTTGAAGTAATTATAAATTGCTGGCCTGAATATAAAAGCTGGTCCATAGAAGTTGAAGAGATTTTCACATCAGCATTTGAGGATGCACATAACTATTGATAACAGGACTTGCTAGTGACAGGCAGGTACTTTGGATGCCAACACTGGGATGTGCAGGTAATTAAATAAATGTATCTAGAAAGGTTCTCTCAGCAGTGTGTGCTGAATAACTGATTTGACAGCACATGACGAGCTGTTGATCTGCCGTCTGAACTGGGAGCAAACCATGATGCTCATAATTTATTAGAAGAGACATTAACTCTTTCTTTCTGTGTCTGAGTGTGACATTTGAATATTCAGATATGCACTGAGCTTAGCCATTGTGGCCCATTTCTGTTAATTTCTAATTGGGCAGTGTTGTGCCAGATACATGTGGTTGTACACATGACTGCTTCTCCTGTGATTGTTCTCCTTCATGTGAGTTCCTAAAGATGCAGAAATAACACACAAACACTTTTTTTTTTAAATTGAGAAAATCTGCCTGCATAGAACTCAAGAACAGAAATAGAGATGTGAAGAACTAGGTGTCCATGCAAACAGGCTGAAGGAAGGCACATTTAATTGCATTTTCAGTTCAGGGACAAAGTTGCTAGTACTGTATCAGAAATGGTGTGGCCAGCAGGAGTAGGGAGGTGATCGTGCCCTTGTACTCGGCCCTGGTGAGGCCGCACCTCGAATACTGCGTTCAGTTTTGGGCCCCTCACTACAAGAAGGACATTGAGGTGCTGGAGCGTGTCCAGAGAAGGGCAACGAAGCTGGTGAAGGGTCTAGAGAACAAGTCTTATGAGGAGCGTCTGAGGGAATTGGGGTTGTTTAGCCTGGAGAAGAGGAGGCTGAGGGGAGACCTCATCGCGCTTTACAACTACCTGAAAGGAGGTTGTAGCGAGGTGGGGGTCGGTCTCTTCTCCCAAGTAACCAGTGATAGGACGAGAGGAAATGGCCTCAAGTTGCGCCAAGGGAGGTTTAGACTGGACATTAGGAAAAACTTCTTTCCTGAAAGAGTGGTCAGGCCTTGGAACAGGCTGCCCAGGGAAGTGGTGGAGTCACCATCCCTGGAAGTATTTAAAAGACACGTAGATGTGGTACTTAGGGACATGGTTTAGTGGGCATGGTGGTGTTGGTTAACGGTTGGACTTGATGATCTTTAGAGGTCTTTTCCAACCTTAATGATTCTATGATTCTATGATTCTACTCTCGTGCCTGTCTGCACAGGTGGCTGGGCAGTCCTGCTCATGGTTTGCATGGCTCGTCTTACACAGCAGCTGCAGCCCTGAGCTGGTTGTTTCATTTGTATGGCATATGAATCTAGTGTTCCCCCATTCTGCACAGGGGCCATGTGGTTGTAGAGGAGTCCTCAAAGTGGCTGGGAACACTTAAAAACTGCATTTCTTCTGGAAATGCAGGAGGGAAGAGATGCTGGAGAGCTTGTAAGGAGGTAGCATGAGGAGCTGGAGTGCTCTTGGTAAGGATGTAGGGGGAGGAATTGCCGACGTCCTGACAGCCTAAAAAAGTGTTTGCTTCTTTGCTTAAGCACATGGCAAGTAGGGAAGCAGCTAGGAGAAAGTACATACTGTCCTGTGTTTATATGTAATCTTGCCCCCAGGTTTGTCACATCTTCATCCAGGCTCTGTTTTCCATGACCCATGCCATGCAAGTTGTTTTATTGCCACATGGGTTCAGAGTTGTCTGCTCTACCGCTTTGGACTGATGTGTGGCAGGAGGTACAAAAATACTCCCAGATGTGTTTCTGGAGCTTAAATGTCTCAGATAACTGAGAAAATGAATCATAAATTCAGGATGGTGACCCAACTGAGTGACCATAAACTTCTGGTGGATACAGTTTGTACCTCATCCAAACATGCAGAGGCAGCTTTAAGCAGTAAAAAGAAGTAGTATTAATTTGGTTTATTGAGGGAGATGAGGAAAGGGAGGGGAGGCACCTAAGTCAGTGTGCAAGAAGCTGGCAATTGAGAAGCGTTATGATCAGGTGAGGAGGCAAAAGTAAAAGTACAAAGCATACCTTACAGTGCTGTAGTATTAGGCAAGTGTTAAGTAGGTGTCTGCCTCACTGAGAAAAGTATGGGTACACGCAGATGTACTCCGGAAGAGAGAGATCTTTCTGAAGGTTTCTCTGTCAAATGTCCAGGATGTAGTTTGATACTGGGGCAAAATGAATCTAAGGCAGAGGAAGAAAATTTCATCTGGGAAGGAGGGGCTTGGGTTAGACATACCAGTGAGATGCAGGAAGTAAAGCACCAGCATTACAAAGTGGGGTTTGCACAAAGAAGCCCAAAGGTGGGACATTTTGATCTGAAAAGACAGCTGATCAGTCAAGTAAAGAAACCAAACAGTGCTGGAAAGCTCATTGAAAGCCCCAAGCTCAGAAGTCTGAGCCTGCCCAGGACCTCTTGCCAGTTCCAACCCAAGGGCCATGACCACAGATGTGTGCGGGCTCCTGGGAGCCCAGCAAAAGGACTTGTCTACGCTGTAGATCAGCTGACTGGTGCATATTCATACCTTGCAGTACAATTATTTAAACACACATTAGCTCCTTGGCTTTGCAATTATATTTTTATTATTGACAAGATGTTCTGTTTTGCAGGGTCATGAATATTTTCTTTGAGTCACTAGAGGTCATTGGAGTTACTCAGCCCTCAAACTAGCTCCTCCCTGTCCCACCAAAGACATGTGCGGGACTTGTAAAACATGCTCTGGATTGCCATATTGCTTAATTATCCTCTTAGCTCTAATGAAGTGCACCCTGACTAATGGTGCAGTCACAAACAACATGTTCCTATAATTTGGGCCATCACCAAGAACTTCTGTTATCACTAGACTCATCAAGGTAGTGCTTCAGAAAGCTGAAGGGCAGCGTTGCCTAATAAAAGAAAACATGTAGGCACCGAGAACGTAGCTGGAGGGGACCAGTGCTCTGACATGAGCTATGTTTACAACATGCCTCAAAGCTCTGTGGTGCAGGTGTCTGGCAGGAAGAGCTAGGTGTCCCCTAGGAGGCCAAATTCTTCTCTTGCCTTCCTGCAATCACAGAAGACCCAGAGTATTTGCAGAGAAGCAGCACTGATTGCTGAAGTAACCAACGATTTTTGTTTTCATTTTGTCCTGTCAAGCACTGTCAAGGTAAACTGGGCTGTATAATGGAGAGTGCTCTATCTCTGTTTTTGAAATGGGAAAAAGAGCCATCCAATAACCTGTGTCTTTTCTGGATTTTTTTTTTTTTTTTATTAAGGTTGTCAAAAATTTATCCAAGGTGCAAGGATATTGTGACTAGATGAATATGTGCTAGATTTGGGACTGGGGATCAAAATGCTGCTGTGCAGTTGTTTTGCAAATGTCAAGGGCTCCTGGGAGTCACCAGTCAAAATTCTTTGCTCTCTTGTGATGGCTTACCAACGTGAGGTCTCTCATCCAGTGACATATCCCCTCTCAGGATATGGCTAAATGATCCTTTCCAGCAAGGACTTATCCCAGCTCTCACAAAAACACTTCCGAGGCACAAACTTTTGGCCTTCAGCCTGGATTGGACTGCAGTACATGGGAGGTATTTCCCAAGCGACTCCCAGGGGAAGATCTGTGCTCTTCCCTTCCCCCACCAGATCTTTGCCTGTGCACATAGAGTCTTACTTCAAGCCAAATTGAACTGAATGCTTAGCTAATGGAGAAGATACCGTTTTTTTGGAGTGAGGTAGAAATATCCCTTCCCCCAGTGTTGTGCATTTCCTGGATGGTGGCATTTCTTGCGGTTCTGAGCGAGTGTCTTCATGGACCTGAGCTGGGGGTGGGAAGATTGATCCCCTCTTCTTACTGGTCTCCCATCTTTCTCCTGTGAAAAACAGGATTTATCATGTGTTGAGAGGACAATTTCTATGGAAGCCCAGAGTTAAAAACAATACATTGGCTGCAGTGAGAGGGTTCAAGAAGAGTTCAGATCCGGACCAAACTTTGAAGCCATTTCCTGCGTTGGTAATGGACTGGGGAAAAAAAAGAAATCCTGGCTCTTTTAGGGGAGCTTTGGATCTGTATCTGAACTTTGCGAGCCTGGCCTTTCCCTATGTAACAGAGCTATTTTTCTTGTACTCAGAATGATGTATTATGTATAGTATGGATGTTTATATGTATTTTCACCTCCAGCTAACAATACCTGCTTGAATTTGTTAGGACTATTTTAAAAAAGTGCTGAAGGGAGGAAAATTGCGGAGGGCACTGAATGGTTGGGTATGTTGCTGAATATTTTAAATCTAAAAGTTCTCTCTAATGCAGCTTTGCTGGTCTTGACTTCTCTTGCAAAGGAAGGGGCCTCTTCTCTCTGAAGGAGTCAGTCAGAGGCAACTGGGGATCCCATGTGCTCTCGGTCCAGGTCTTGCAGCCCCCAGTCAATAGTGCCCTGAGCCCTAATGCGTTTTACTCCACCTCAGGATCTGACCCCACTTGTCTGTCATCACAAATCACCATCCAGCCTTTCCTCCCCGCTTCCCATCTCTCTGGGTTTCGCCTGTCAGCTCCCAGTTGTTTTATCCAGCTCACTTTGCTGCAGGTTTACTTAGAAGGTGATAATCTTGCGGGTAAATTTAAGGAGACCAGCAGATTTGTGCAGAACTGCTGGACGTTGCTGTAGGGAAGGTTTTCATTTTGGTGATGAAAGCTGGCGGTTTTATACAGCGCTGTCCTCTTTGAAAAAGGGTGATGGCTCGGCATACGGGGCTTGTGTCTTGGACCTTCCAGTTGAATGATGATCAGAAGCTGTATTTACATGTAAATTAAACTCTGTCCTCTGTTAACATTCCAGTTGCTTCTGCCTCTGGACTTCTCATCTATTTATCATTTGTGTGCACTGTGAGCACAGTGGGAGCGAGATACATGTTTACTGTCACTGTGCTGCTTTTAAATTGGGCTGTGTAAATTGGCTGGAGATACTTGCTCTTGCTTTGGGAGTCTCCAGACATGGTGGTTGGTGGCATTGTCATGTGACTTGTGCATTTTGGTTTCTCAGGCAACAGCATGGGGTTCAGATGAAGACACCAGGAGGTCCTGTCAAAGTAAAGGGAAAACAGAGGTAAGTTTTGCTTTGCTGCAGTGATGCTATGGGTAAATTTGTTTGCATCATGTGAAATCCACACAGGGAGCATCTGACACCAGCTTGAGCTTGTAAATTTGCCGCAGTTTAGATCCACCACCGCATGTGTATAAGCACCACCGAGCAAGCCATTTCAAAGGCCCCCTGTCCAAGTTATTAGACTTGCTCTGCATGAAATTTAAAGGTGATTTCACTGCTGGAGAGGACACAATTTGTGACACATCAAGGAGCAGAGTGGTGGCAAGCCAGGGGTGACATCTTGCAGTGGGGTGTGAAGCTGGGCAGGCTGGCTTAGTCTCAGTACTCAGCAGTGAGCCGCTGGCATTCGGCCACGTGGGCTTCGATGCTTGTTTGCAGTTAGAGTTCGTCTTTATATAATTCGCTTGAACATGAGAATTGAATCTGCTAGCACACTGCAGTCTGTTCAGGTGGAATATCGCAGAGCTCCTTCGGAGGCAGGTGCAGTCTGCTAAAATGCAGTTTAAAGCAAGAATTGCTTGAACCAAGGCATGCTGTCCCAGAAGTCCGGAGTTCACAGATATTTCTAGTTCAAACACAGGTCCTTTCTGCCCCTCTTCAGAGAAGCTGGAACAAAGCCATCTATCTAAAAGCAGGAAATATTTTGATTTTTCAAATGTGGTGTTGGTACTGTTCAAAAATCTTCAGGCCTCAACTGAGAGGGTGTCCTATTGTCCTTAATATTACACCGCAAAGAGTTCTCAGTCTAAACCAAAGGAGTTGGACAAAGGATAAGAGAGGATAAGCATGATCTTTGCTTAGACATGGACAGCCAAGAGTGATTGTGTGGCTGGGCCAAAATGCTGGAATTCTGCCAGGTTCCAGTTCAGTGCTTTAAACACAGGATTATATGATCTTCCGTTGACCACATTCATTTTATATAATAAACTTTATGTGATTTCTGTATTAACTTGTATATACACAAAAAAGCTAGCTTGAATTTTGCTGGGTAGGCAACAATTTGCTTCATGTAGCTGTGGAGAACAGGAGTATGGGTATCCTAGAACATGTGTTAGAGTTTCATGTAGGATCTATGTTATGCAGGAAAACACCATGGAGGCAAAATGGCCTGCGTTAGGTAAACACCAAACATGGCCAGCCACTAGAAGAAGAACCCCACAGAAGTTAGACAAAATTAAAAACCTCCAAAACCCAAGACATGAGGAATTTTTGAATTGGTAGTCTTTGTACTTTAAAATGTGTAAAGAAAGGATTTTGCTCTTTTCTTCCATTATAAAGTTTGTGAGATTTAAATTGTATCCCATTGTTCATGAAGAATTTGAATTTGTAACCCAGAATTATTTTGTCAAGCCATGGATAAAACCATGCATTTGACTGAACAAATTCTAGAATAATTTCAATTTATCTTTTTTATTCTTATGCCAAAAGAAAGCGATGATCTGAGTATCCTCACTGCTGCTACCTCCTCACATTGCAAAGAGTTAGCCAAAAATTTCATGAGGATAATGCTCTAAACAGCTGAGTTTATGCTGAATGTGATCCAGAGCTTGAAATTGTTTGGTGGGCGCAGTGACCATGGGTGTGAAGTTCTGAGGAACAGTAATTAAGCAGACTGTTAGACACTTCTTGACATACAATTAATGGCAAACAGAGGTGTTGACTAAGAGTCTGACAAGAAGACATGAAGCTACAAAGGCAGAAGGATTGTGCAGTAGCTAAGTAAACTCAGATCTCCCAAGTCTGTATCTACTCTAACCTGTGTGTCCATGGCCGAGTCCCTCTTGGGGGGAATCTACACATTCATTGTTTGTTACACTGCAGAGAAATGACTTAGCGCTACCTCCAAAAATACCGAGTTTAGCCTAGCCAGTTGGTGAAGTGCTCTACTCCAGAAAGAAGTCCAGCCCTGACCCAGCATCTCTGCCTTTGGCTGGGTAAATACAGCAAGTGAGGGCAGTGCTAACGTGAACATTTCTGATTCTGCTGTGCAATGGTGGTACAAGATCCAGAGCTCTGCCTGCCTCAGCTCTGCTTTGTCGAAACGTGACTAATGGCAGTTTTCTACTGAGCACAGGTGATTTGATGATAAATATGTGGTGATGGAGGACCTTTGGCTCTTGTATTAATTTACAGTGTAGTTTGTGTAAGTTATATGACTGGTCCATTTTCCTTGCTGATTTAATAATGTATGTATTTTAGGGTGAGAATTTCAAAGCCTATTAAAATGCCTTTTTCCCCTTCATTCTTACGCCTGTTGAGTATCTAAACAAGATTCTTCCTGCTGCTTAGAAAATATCTTCTAAAATTCTTAGAGCTTTACCATGAGGAAAATAAAAAGTGCAAGAATAAAAGCGACAAAATGCATATCACAGAATTATAATTACTATAGCATGATGATTATGCCACATTTGAGTACCTATTGACCAGAGAAAAGGGAGATGAGAAATATGGGTCCCAGATTTGAGGTTAGAAGGTGCCATTAGGTCATTTCTTCTGACACCCTGTGTAGCTCTGGCCACAAATTTCACCTGCTTATTCCCAAATTGTGCTCAGTAACTTGTGTTTGTGTGCTGCACCTTTTTGAGGAAGGCAAAAAGTTTTGAACTGAAGGCCTGAAGCAAATGGGCTGACTGTGTGCTTTGTCGGCTTATTCTAATGGCAGATCACCTTCCCTGTTAACAACATGTACTTTATTTCCTCTTTGGATCTGGCTTCAGTTTTGAGTGGCTGAGTCTCATTTTGCCCTTCTCTGCTAGATTGAAGAGCCCTTTAGTTACCAATATTTATTTTTTACAAAGGCATTTATATGCTCTTGTCAACCAGTACTTAGGCTTTTTGATGAAGTAAAAAGCTGAGTTCTCCAAGCCTCTTTCTCTAAGGCATTTTTCTACTGCCCTTGAATATTTTTTGTGTCTGTTTTCTGCACACTCAGATTTTTCACCTGTATTGCCTTGTCAATCTCTCTAATGCCTGAGTGTGATTAAAACAGTCTTCCACCTCTTATTCACCCTCCTCTGTTCATACACCTGGCAGTTTCATAAGCTCTTCTGTTGTAGGAGATCACGCAGAATTGCCTAGTCACTGTGTCCACTAAAGGCTTTTTACAGTTGCTAGTCTTGGGATGTAATCTCCTAGTCTATACATAGAGCCCTTTTGCTCCTTGCTCTTTAATGCATAATATCTTACAAAATTTTTTTTTTTGTTGGGTCCAGCTCACCAGCCTAGCATGTATCACTTTATATATAGTGAGGCTTTGGCCTCACTGGTAATTACTTTTTTCGCAATACTTGGGTTATCCACAAATGTTCGTTACGAAAAATGTTGATACTGGGCTAGTACCATCCCATCTGGGACCCTGCTAGAGTAGCAAGTTTGTGAATGATTTCACTCTGAGGACTTTTTTCAGTCCAGTAATTTATCAGATTTTAATCCATTAATGTATATGTTCTTGAACCTATTTTTAAAATTAACTCTCTGCAATATGTCATGTGGTATTAAAACAAACACCTCAGAAAAGTCTCTTTTATTTATGTCATATTTATCAACCAAAACTTGTGGTTTCCTGAAAGAATTGTATATGCTTTATTTGCCATGTCTCTAGAGATCCATGCGGGCTTCCACTAGTAATCATTCTTATTTTTGCAGCAGTTATAAAATGTATCCTGATCAGCACCTTAAAACTGTTCCCTGGAAAACATCCACATTACTGAGAGACAATGCAGAGAACAAAGTCAGCGTTATGCTGTTTTTCTTTCTGTCTTCCAATTGATATCACCCAGAAGTTGTAGTTAAAATGAGTGATGGATAGAGCAGAAGGGGAAGAGGTGTATTTAATTTCATTAGGAGTTGCTCAGCTTCTAGTCTGTAATTGGTTTGTCTCTGCATAACAGTCCACATCCACCACATCTAAGGAATTTTGCCTGGCATGGGAAGTTGTAACTTTCTAAACAAGAGCACTTTGGTGTTTCTCTTGTCTAAGCACAGAATTATTTATTAACTTTCCAAAAGCAACACACTGTCTTCAAAAAGTGAAAGGGAACCGTTGGCGAAAATGGCAGTGATCCAGCTCTTACATGCTGTCCTAAGAGCTTTGTGTAGCCAGGAAAAAGATGGTGCACTAATAACACTTCTGGAGCAAGAAAGAACCAAGAGAAACGTCTGATAGGCGTCGAAACTACCGGTTGTCCCACCGTATTGCCAGAATAGTTTCTTCCTTTTCTTGTATGATGTCCTGATACTGGGGAGTCTTACGATTCACACAAGGTTACAGGGAAATCCTAGCCCAAGGCTAGAGCCCACCTAAGTGGGTTTGGAGCTAATGGAGGAACCTGCTGTTTCAGGCCTTCAAGTGGCTCTGTGCCACACAGAGGATGTGCCCTCAGGTTATCTAGCGGAGCTGGGAATCTCCACGCCACTTGCAAATAATAGGCATCCAGGTAGGACAGGCACCATATAAATCTCCAGGCAAACAGAAGTAACTGGGAGGTGGTCAGATATATTTTCCTGCTTTGTAACTGTTCCTAGAGATCTGAACCTATATTCCTAGTACTTCTGCTAAGCTATCAATGTAGAATCAGCCCCCAAATTTGATTTGAAGTCCATTAAAGAAAACTTGCCTGGAAAAATCATTAGCAATTCTCTTTGCTATCTATTGTGCTCAAGGGAGAAAGACAGCTTGGTCAGGGTATTGGCTTAAGCTGATTAATAAAATTGTTTGTCCAAAGAAATAAATACAGATATCTGAAAGTATGTTAATAACAGTGCTCAAAAACATGTTAGGTCTTGATTATTTTTTAACAAATTGGGATGAACTGCAACAGGTAGATGTTTGCTGCACTCTGAAATGTTGTTGAAGAGGTAACATGGAGTTCTGCTGGCTGATCTCTGAACTGCAGATTGTGCTCCAGGAGTTTGTGTTTCTTTACTGAGGACAACAGACCATCTGAAACAGCTGTTTTTCGCATACAGCATGTAACTGTGTTTTTAATCTATGATTAAAATATATCAGTATGTGATGAAATAGTGTTAGTCTAAAAAAAAGGATTAAAAAGTAGATCTCTGAAAACAGGACTCTAGTGGTTTATTCAAAGTAAAAGGGCAATTATAGTGCCTAAATATGGTTATGCTTTCAAAGAAAAATACATCTGTACAATGAGATGTAGGGCTTACAACATTTCAGAACCCCAGTGTTCAGAGTGACAGATGAAACGACTCAGGAAACACCTACAGCTGGCTTATTTGCAGCATCCTGAAAATGTCTTTTTGAATTTTACCTCAAACCAGAGTCGGCAGGAGTTCAACCCCTCCATTTGCTGATCTGTCCACATGAATGAAGGGAGTAACAGGGCACCACTCTTGGTCCTCGGGTTTGAAATGTGCTCTCAAGGCAGCCTGACATCTGTATGAGCTAGAAAGTGGCCTGGCCTGGTCCTGTCTACAGTTGTGGACATTACAGCACTCACAGATAGACTCTAGTCTAAATGTTGCAAAAACTGCAATAAATGGGGCTAGGCTTAAACTGCGGGGGGGGGGTGGCAGGGAGGGGGCTTCAGTGAAGTTCATTCTGTTAGTGACTGTGAGACCCTGTGCCCTGTAGGGTTGAGCATTAGAAGTCATGTACTCTTCCTTTCCAGGAAAACAAGGGTCATTAGGCTGGAGAAAAGTGGTATCTGCTCAATTTATGGCCTCATCTCAAAAAAGGAACCAGTACCAGGAAGGAGCAAGAACTCCAAAGTGGGTAACATGCAATTCGTAGGAAAATCAGAGATATGCTTAATGCTCTGGCGATGAGCCACAGGTTTTTATCAGCTCTGCCATATATTTAATAATAGTCCCAACTAATATAACTGGGTTATTCTCATTAACCATATAAATACCCAGTCTTCCCCCTTTATTTAAATCCTTAATCTCTTGATCCCAATAATATCTTCTGGTGATGAGATTTGCAGACTGATCATACGCAGATTTAACTGTCTGCTCCATAATGTGAGAGCAGGATCCAAATATTGTCTCGTCTGGACAGACTTGGGTTCAAGCTTGCCAGATTTTCTGGCTATATTAAAGCCCGTCTGAATTTTCCCTCCTGCACGCCTAGAGTTTTCCAGCCATATGGAAGAAACTGCTTTAAATAGCTCCTTTCTTCTGTAGGGGTTTGTGAGATCATCTTACTAACCAGTTGCCTCAGCTACGAATTGTTTCAGAAAGCAGTGTGTTGAATGACTTTCAGAGCAAATCCAGGCTGGTTAAAGAACACAGAGGAGGCTGTTCCTTGCTAGTTATTTTGAGAATAGGGTAGAAAGAGGATCTAATGTAAATCTCACCAACAGTGTCTCGAGAAAAATCCTGCAAACTGGAGCATTTAAGTGATTGTTGGACGTCTTCATAGACTGACATGACTGATAGTGGGTGCAGCAATAAGAAATGCCAGATGACAACAGTATTTCTCTTTGGGCCAGGCAAACTAGAGAGGTGAGGTCTGGTAGCTAGATCTTTGTTGCTGTCCTTCAGGATCTCCTTTGACTCAGTGTGTCACCATGGCAAATCCTTTAGCACCTGTGTGTTTTGATTCACCCAGCTGAGAGAACAGGGCAGATAATGCACATCTGTTTCAGAACAGTACTTAAAGCTGTGTAAATTGCTTTGAGACCAGTGGATGAAATGTACATATTATCATCGCTCTTGCTCCAGGAGCATGGAGCGCTCTTACCGCCATCAGTAAGGCAGGTCCAGGGAAAACGCCTACTCAGCTAATTCATAGGAATAACTACGGTCGGATACGGCCTGCACCTAGAGGCATCATTATCTAGGCAGATACTAGTGGAAAACATCCACTAGTCACTCCAATTTCTGCCTCTTACAGCCAATGAAGTAATTAGTGGGCTTGGTGCATCCAGTTCCCTGAAAAGTATCAGCTGTTGAATGTTTCCAATCTAACACCTCATCCGTACTGACTGTGCTCTCTTGCTCTTTGCTAGAGCAGTTGGGAATGAGCTGGAAGTCACAGATTAAATATTCTGGTGCAGGTTCAGACAGCAGCAGATGTATTTGCTCAGTATGGTTTCTCCTCTGTTTCAGTAAATAAATTCTGCTTTGGACTGAATGGGTACAAATAAAAGCATGCTTAATTGGGCTAAAATAACACAATATTTTACCAGCTTCCAGCATCCTTACCAACCCAGGCTACTGTGCCTTGGAGTAAAGCGTGCAATAGATGCATCACTGCCAGTAGACTCCAGAAGACCATCCAGCACGTGACCTTGCAGAGAAATTCTTTCCTGTGTGCTATCTTCTCAGCTGGGAAGATTTTTATAGAAATAGAAGTTTGTTAATCTGTAATATAGCTCTCTGCAAAGAAGGGAAATCTGCAAATTATGATGTTAGATTTCGGCAGGACAGAGTTTTAATTAGGAATATATTGAAGTACCTAGGCAGGAAAGGGTCCAGCAACATATATGGTATTAGCTGGTTTAGGTGAGAAGCTATGCTCAGACTCTGCACAAAGCAGAGAAAGGTGGAAGTGGAGGGAGAGCAGATGGGTACTCTCTTATTGTGTGAAATTTGGGTACAGAGCTGCATTCTGGGTTAGATGCCAAATCAGTCATATTCTGAAAACAAAACCCTGTTGGGAGAGGAGCCCATACCTTTTTTTTTGTAGTATCCCCTCAAGAATTTCTAGTACTTTGCAGTTAATATATAGCGGTCCTAATATTATGTGGGAATGAATAACTGTGCTCTAAAGAAAGAAGAATTACTTAACCCACTCATGAAATGCAGACATCTCTAGGGCAGGGAATAGCTAACAGGGCTCACAGCACCATGTGACAATGATGGCAGAGGGCAGAAAGTCTGGCAAACCCTTCATTTTATTAAAGGAAGTGATGAGACCTCTATTTTCAACACACAGCAGGTGGGATGGTGCTTCTCAAGGTCCTGTTTGATAGACTGATGCACAGTCACCGTGACTGATCTGTTTCTGAAATAAGAAGTGCTGAATCGACCCAGCTATGAATTCAAGCTCTCATTTTCGGGTGCCAGGCATTATGTATCTGATCCCCGATACCCCTGCTGAGACTCAAGACTGATAGCACTTGCTCCGTGGCACTCTGTAGCCTCTGCCTAGGCTGGGTGAGTGCTCCTGGGCTGGCTCTGGAGTGCAGTCCCTCTGATCTTCTCCGTTCAAAAGCAAGCCCCACATGTCATGCCCATGCAGTCGCTTGTCTGTGGTTAATGCTGGTGGGCTTTCACTAAATGCCATCCTTCAATGAGTTGATTTCCATACAGCAAATGAAAGAGAGAGAGAGCACGTAATCCAGCTAAGCAAGCCTGTTCCTTTCCAGATGATAGGGAGTGTTTTTACACTGCTGAATCTTGCAAATGAAGTCTTCAGGGAAATGATCAACAGCGTGGAGCGCTGTGAGACAGGGAAGCTCGCAGAGTGATTGCTGCTTACAGAAGGAGAAGCGGTGTCTGCAGCTGTGGGCTCAGCTTAGTGGCAAATTATGATCTATTGGAGGGAGGAAAGCAAAGCAGCCAGGATAACCCAGTTGAGGTTGTTATTTTTTAATAACTTTCCTTTTCTGTTTACAGTAGAATATAATAGACTTTCTTCGCTTGGAGCCCTGTGGGTGTCAGTCATTAGCCGTTGCTCATATCCTTTCTTCTGAGGTGGCCCCAGAGCCCAGGGCAGGCAGGCTGGTGCCATGCTCGCACTACATCTCTCATCAGGGCTGTTCGGGTGAACCTTGGGGCAGGTGGTTCTCGAGCCTCTTGCACTGCCTGTGGGACCTGCACGCTAGTCTCGCACCTCCCATTCCCTGTGTGTCACATTAGAATGTCCCTGACTTATGTGGCCTCTTCCTCCACCATGGCTTAACTCCCCAAAGATGCTCAGGTAGCCTGATCTGCAGTCCACAGGTCTCTGGGTACAAGGCTGTGGGGGAAAAGAGAGACTGTGGCTCTCTCCAACAACACAAAGGAGATTTTTTTGGGGGGGAAAAAAAAAAAGCTAAGTGCAGCCACCCTTACCCCAGCACGGGATGACTGGAGCCCCACACCTTTGGAGACTAGCATGTGGAGGGAGTTGCCGTTTGTTGTGCCAGCAAATGGTCATGCTGTTGAGAAGCGGAGATTTGCTATTTCTCACTGGCCTGGCCTGAAAGAGAAACTCCTTCTACCATGCAAAATCCTGAGCACACAATCCTTGTGGGAGGCAGGAAGTAACAATCTGTTCAAGCACGAGATTCTCCTGACCAGCCTGGCCTATTAAAGAGAAGTTCCTGCTATTTTCCTGCTGGCATTGCTCTGAATTGTAGTGCAGACGGACCCGCTGTCCTTCAGTGGAGTTTGTGTCTGGGTAGCATTTTCTAAGCTGCAGCATTACTGGGTGAAATAGGTCAGAAGTATCATCATGAAGAGAAGGAAGATTCCTCCTCCAATCTAAGCAGAGCACAGAAAGAGGCACTTGTGTAGCTAATACAGAGGCAACCTGGTGGATAACATCCTATCCAGGGATTGTGCAGGGCTGTTATTAGAGAAATAACCAGCAAATTGGGCTTGCGCACTTAGACCGCTAGCTCCTTACAGCTGTGCACTGCTTGATGCAACAAAACTCGGTCCGAGTTAGAGCTAAGGAAGGTGTATTCCAGCTGCAATACAGGTAATTTTTTTAATGTAATAAATAACCCCACAGTGTCCTTTTCAAAAATCCTTTGTTTCTGTCTTGTGTCCCTATAGGAAGAGTGCCAGAACTATGTTCGCGTGCTGATTGTTTATGGCAAGAAGGTTTTTACCTGTGGTACCAATGCCTTTTCGCCAGTGTGTTCCAGTCGACAGGTCTGTTTTGCCTCTTTTGCAGTGATGGAGATGGCTGGGTATGTGCTTTGGGGAAGGCCAGTCATTTGGCAGTGCATCATGGCTACAGAGAATATTTTCCAAAAGTAGCTGATCCGAAGTAGTTTTGGGTTTGTTCTTTGGGCCCTTTTGGGCTGCTTTGGGGCAATGGGTGTACCTGCAGATGGGAAGCAGAAAACTTGTGTTGGGTGAGCTGGATCTGGACAAAGTGCTGCTCACGTAAACCTTGGGTATGCCACTGAAAATGGGGAATATAGGCAGGTTTAGCTGTGAGCACCTCCTGAGCTGAATACTTAAATGTTTCCTCAAAATAAATGGTGAAATTCCCTTTGGACTCAAGGGAGGAAGGAGCAGGTACAGAGCAATGTTTATTTGTATATTTTTTAATGCCAGTATACATTCAGGAGGTGTCTGTGGAAGATTAGAAACCTGTGCTAGCAGCAGGAACACCTGATTACACCAAGTGGGTTAGGGCCTACAGGCTTTATTGGCAGGGGAATTACTCTTTTTACAAAGCAATAGGATCAGTGAGGCTCAGACACAACTTCTTACTTTGGCAAACAATGGATGTAAAGATCAATTTACAGTCATTGCTGGCATTACTTTCTTATAGCTGCCTGTTTTTTTAAAATCAGGGTTTTGCTTGTAGGTAGTCGTGGGCAAACTGAATTCTCTATACCAGTAAGAAAGCCAGATGCTCTTTAAATTCTCTCCTCTCTCCTTTTAAATACAGGTAGGAAATCTTAGCAAAATCATTGACAGAATTAATGGAGTGGCTCGGTGTCCGTACGACCCCCGGCATAACTCGACAGCTGTGATTACATCACGAGGAGAACTCTATGCTGCGACTGTAATTGATTTCTCTGGACGGGATCCTGCTATTTACCGCAGCCTTGGAAATGTTCCCCCACTTAGGACAGCACAATACAACTCCAAATGGCTCAATGGTAAAGTCATGTGGGTCATATCTGAGCAAGAGGTGTATTAGAGCCAACTTGGCAGGCTTGTAAATCTTTTCCTCTGTTTTCATAGAGTTATGCTGGGGAAGGGCTTCCGGTGCAATAATCGATGCAGCTTAGAAGATGTTTAAAAATAGCCTGGAAGTATTTCAGAGAAGTGATTTAGAATATGGAAAGTGGGTTTCACAGGCTATTTAACATATCTATATGGGTCTCTGTCTTGTGAGATAATCGAATACATCCTTTTAACAAGAAAACCACTGAAAGATTTGAAGATCAAAACAAACTTAAAGCATTATATTGTTGACCCAGTTCTGCACAGTGTTAAGCACGCTCTACTTCCACTGACTCAGCTGAAGATGGTTGGTTTCAGTGCAAGATCAGTCCAAAAATGAGAAATTTCACATCGAGTTATGTTCCATGTAAACCCATGCTGTTGTGGATTTATAGTTATTAAAAGCAGCTGTTACCCCAGTGTGATAATACCCTGCATCAAGCAAGCTATAGAATTTCAACCAGTAATTCCAGCACTGAGTCGACACCTTCCGACTGGGGCAAAGCACATCTTGTCTGAGCAGACTGTAGTGATGGAGACCCCAATATTCTCCCTCTCTCCTTTGACCCAGGTAAGTTGACAAGATATTCAGCATCTTTCCATTGGATTTCAGGACCTTTCAATCAAAGATATGAGCAGTGGGAGTGTGTACTCTCTGGAGCTTAATGAGACTGAACTAGGTAGGCTTCTGCAGGCATACTGAAGTCAGTATGGAGATCCATATGGAGAGTTGTAGGAGAAGGATGTCGTCAGGCAAGACTGTGAATTAGGACCAAGAAGCAGCATAGCCTATATACACATATTAGAAATATGTGCCTCTTGTCTGCACATGAATGAAGAATTCAGAAGGAAGTCACATTGGAACAGGGGAGTTTAAGAAAAGACAAACAGAAACTGAGTTTCTAGTCTGTGATTGGAAAAACTAACATGACTCTTGGATTTATAACCTTGCGCAGCGTTGGTGACATTGAAGTAATTTCATCCTGTTATGGCCACTCTTCAGCAAGAAACAGAGAACTTGAAGATGATTCAGAGAAGAGCCATGGAGTGATTTGAAGCTTGGAAAGCCTGCCTCACAGTGAGAGACTTAAGGAGCTCAATTTATTTATCTTTCTGAAAAGGAGATAAAAGGTGTTTTGTTCATGATATGGAAGTACTTACATCAAGAGAAGATTTCTGGCAGGATAAAGTTCTTTAATCTAGCAGACAGGTCATGACAAGAGCCTGTGATTGGAAGCTGAAACCAGATAATGTCAAATGGAAAAAGAAGTACAGGTTGCAGCTGGGGCAGTCTTCAGTCATTTGAAGAAGTCACGGAGGAAAGTGATGGATATAAAGCCATGTGACATTGTCCAGTAAGATCAGATCTTCTTCGACAGATGTGGTCTAATTCACCTGTTAGTTACAGGATCTGATGGTGGAATTACAGGGTGACATTCTCTGGTTCTGTTAGACAGAAGGTCAGACTGGTGGTCACAACGATCCCTTTAAGGTTCACTGTTTGTTTGAAGGAGAAAGTTTGATGGGAGATGCTTTGCAGTGCCTTCCCCTCTGTACCATCATCTGCCTCCCAAACCTGCCTTGCAGCAGCATCAACCTGCCTTCCTCTCCCTCCGCCATGACTCTGTTCTCCTTTCACTCCTGGGCTAAAGCATTAAAGGAATTCTGTACTTTCCTATTTTCTTCCTCCTTTGAGCATTACTCAGAAATGAACATTGTAAAAGCACCCTATAAAACCAACAGGGATTTTTTTTGTTTAGCCAAATATTATTCATTGGCCAATCTTTTCCCTTTACCAAAGAAACTGCTGGGATAAAAGACCGTACACTTTAAAGCTTTGTTAAATACCCAGTTAAAATATTCACTACAAAACCAATTCCACGTTCTTTTCAATTCTTGTGAAAATAATAACAATAATTCTAGGAGAAAAAGAATTAAGGAGAACTTGCTTCAGTATTGTCAGTCTGTGGCATGGTTTTGTTTTATGGACATAAGATAATCTTTTGTGCCTAGAAACTGGAAAGGCTTCGTGATAAAAGCCAGATGTGATCGCTCTGGCAGACTAGGTCGAATGTTTCAGTGCAGCAGTCTGGGGAATTGGGCGGATGCACACAGCATATTTAACACATCATAAGGTGCACTTCAGAAGTGAATAGGTGAAGGAACCCAATGGGAAGGCTTTATGTTGTAAAATGAGTACAGGTACAGAGAATAGTCATGCATATGCAAAGTGTTGAATTCTGCTTTCACTGAAATCAGTAGCAGCTTTGCCAATAAAGTGGGGAAACAATGGGATCTTTCGAAGATCTGAAAAATGGAACTAGAGCTGTATCCCCATATATCATTATTTCCATCTACTGTTTTTATGTCCTCTGCTGACTCCAAACTCCCTGTGGTCCCAGCTTTGACAGCCTGTGTGAAGGGAGCTGGTGGCGCAATGCATTGAGCAAGTCAGTGAGCACGGATTGATTTCTGACCTGTATAAATCTCTTCAAATGTTTGTTTTTCAGAGCCTAACTTTATTGCTGCCTACGACATTGGTTTGTTCACCTATTTCTTCTTCCGTGAGAATGCGGTAGAACATGACTGTGGGAAAACAGTGTATTCTCGTGTGGCAAGGGTTTGCAAAAATGATATTGGAGGGAGATTTTTGCTGGAGGACACATGGACAACTTTCATGAAGGCCAGGCTGAACTGCTCCCGTGCTGGAGAAATCCCTTTCTATTACAATGAATTGCAAAGCACCTTCTACCTTCCTGAGCAAGATCTGATCTATGGTGTCTTCACTACTAATGTGTAAGTTGCACTGGTTTTACTACACTTCTTCTATCCCCAGCAGTCTGAGACTGATAATGTCCTGATTTCTTAGACAGTCTGCGGATTCATTTTTGAAAGATGGTTTGGTTAACGTGAAGGAATAGATAGGTCTGTTTTATCCACCATGGCAACACAGCCTTTAGGACAATGTTTTTAATCCATGGTTCATAGATTCCTGGAGTCCATAAAAGGTGACTGTGCAGTTCTAGGATAACTTCATTTCATATAACCTGGGCTGTGACAGACTTTTTTGTAGTGGCAATGCTACTTGTGTAGTTCAGAGAGCTGGTCTAAAAATGACCCAACAGAAAAATATAATTAATTTTCAGGCAGGTTAACTGCCTGGACAATCTGACACAATTGTGTGAACATTGGGGCTGGCCCGTGAGATGGGCAGGTACATATGCTTGGGAGAGAAGGATGGGAAGGAGGAGAATGAGGCAGATGGGATCACAACAGCCTAGATTCAAATCAACATAAATTGCTGTTGAACACCACTTTATAGAAGCAAGGTTGTGCGGGCTACACAGCATTTGACATTTCCAAGGGGGACTGTACCTCCGCTACAGACTGTTTCAGGTCCACGAATCAAAAGCAGTGTTGGAACTCCAAGGGGAAGGCATGATTTCTGAAACTTCATAATCACCTCTTCTTGGCTTGATATTGAAAAAACTTGTAATTGGAATGATTTCATGTAGCTGTGAAAGCAGAAAAGAGAAGAAGATTTAATTAAAAAATATATTAAAAAACTCATAATGTATATTTTTAAGTCAGGAAAACTCAAATAAGTTTTTCTCTGAAGCCCAAGGCTAGGATGATAAGTTTCAAGCTATAACCAGTCTGCGTGGTATTGAGTTTCAATAATACATGTTCTCCAGGGGGGTGTTATCCTGACGTGTAAACTAGAGGATGAAAATCTGAGGTAGTTACTCCACATGACAAATACTCAAAGTGCCTTTCTCATGCTGAGTAGCCAACTTCTTTGGGGTTTTTGTGTGCAATGGAGTGTTGTTCAATATGAATAAGGGTCTGGTCCCAAGAAGCTCACCGCAAACCAAAGAAGTGAAGCTCCACTGAAGTACAGGCCTTCCTGTTTTAATGTCTCACCTGCTGGTGTGACAGGGCTTGAACTTCATCCCTTGAAGTCACAAAGCATCAGCCCCAACTTCTTGAGCTAAAGCACTGTTGGGAGTTTCACTATGAGAGTTAACAGAGCCCGAATGCTGTTCCCACTCTGTAAATGCCACAAAGTAGGTAAGTGTTTGGCCACCCTCATCCATCTCCCATGTTTTGTTTCTGCACTACTGTTGCCAACATCAGCCAAAAGTGAGCCGGTGGAGAAGCAACTGGAAAAAATGAACATGATTGAGCACTGCATCTTGACTGTGGACTTTGGGGAAAATCTGTCCTGGAATTGAAAGGAGCATGAGTCGTTCTCTAAAAACATTTAAAGGATGTTAGCCGAACTTCCTGAACACTAAAAGGAAACCTGGCTACTGCTGTGGGCATTTGAGATGACTCTTTTTTTTTTTTTTTTTTTTTGCAATCAGAGAGGACTTCTATGCCCATAGAGATAATGTTTTATCTATCCATTTGTCCATTCATCCAGCCAAGAACAGAAGTGGGAATGGGAAAATTATTAATAACTGTATTATATTTATCAAATTGGTATAGTTTTTGGAATATAAGGGGAGAGAGATAGGCTACCTCCAGTTGGAAGAGTTCTCGTCTGCTGCTTCTGTCTCCCAGATTTAACGTGAGACATGATGAGTGTTACCCATCTCCCTCTGGGTTACACTTAAGTCACTCTTCATACGTTATGGGTGTACGTTCTCTCTTGTATCTTCAGAGGACAATATAATATGTAACATTTGTGTAATTGAAGAAATGAGTTATTGATAATAGCTGAAGTTAGATCAAGTAGCGTTTTGGGTCTACAGCATGATGTTCTTTTGAGAGTTCAAAGAGAAAATGTTCCAATTTGTCATCCGACTAGAGAAATAATGGTAATTATTCTTTTAACTTCCACTGGGACTTATATCATGCTGCATGAGCTCTGCATACCAAAGAGGGCTGATGTATGCTCCAGTCTGAGTTCCTTTATAATAGAATACCGATGCACCACAAAACTGAGATTTTTTTTGTTTAAAGGTATTTTTGTTTTGGAAGGATCATGTTTAATGCATTTAGGGTCATCTTAGAACAAAAGGGTATTAGTGGTTGTGGTAACACCCACATATAGTTTTATTGCTTCATGTTATGTTATACCCAGCTGAATCAGTGGGAAAGTGAGCTTTTTGGGGAAGCTGCTGATGAAATATTTAAGAAGTTTTATTAAAATTTTTCTGGGAGGTAATGGAGACAGTGTTAAAACCTCCTTGAACTTAACCCATTCTCTAAACCACCTAGTTAATCACAGGAAGTAGGAGGTGGGAATCAAGGTGTGCACCTCACACCAGGACAACACAGGGGCAGCTGCACAAGTTGATGTCACTGGCTTGAGACTGGGATGAAATTTTTCATAGGGAAGGATGGGAAATATGCCAGGCCACAGATGGAAGGGAAGACGGGCCACAGATTCATGGAAAACCTCTTTCCTTTCTCCTCTCTAGCAAAGGGAAAGGGCTAAACTGTGGAGTCCTTAGCAGGGCCCTAAAAATATCCTTTCTTTTTTCTAAAAAAAGTGTTTTTGTTAGACTAGCAGGGTGTTATTCTTTCTTTTCCTTTTTCATTTTCTTTTTCATTCTCTTTTTTTTTTCATGTGTGCCTCAAGGCATTTACTTGTCATCCATCATTAGCTTTGTCTTAAGAGCTGCCGTCTGTGAGCATGCACTGCATCAGCGGTGTTCAGACAAAAGTGGAGAAAGGTTCGCCCGGCGTTGCTTTGACATGTTCAAAGCGAGCTACTCCATCACTCCGGGGATGGAAGGGGCAGGGGCAGGAACGGAGAATGGGAAGGCAAAGCAGTTCTTCCTGATGTTATATTGCTCGGAAAAAATATGCTGTGAAAGAATCAGTTCTTCTGCTTTCCAGCCTAGGATTGTGGAGCAAGGCTTCTTTTTGTGCGAGAGAGTCTAATTATTGGTTTAGTTTAAAAAAAGTGTTCTTTTCAGAGAATTCAAATTGCTTTAATTAGCAGAAAGATACATACAGAAGGGCTTGGGTTATTTAAAAGGCACTGTGACGAGTCAGTCTCTTGTGCTAGCCCTATTTTTAGTTTTGTTCTGGTATCTTTTTCTCTAAACTTTTTTTCTTTTCCTTTAAAAAAAAAGCAGGGGGGAAGGGGGAAGCTGGGAGCAGGTTTGAATTTCAGGTTAGCACTTAGCAAATGTCCCTCTTTGGGCTGGCTTCCCTGAGGTGCCCTCACCATCTGGGAGGTGCCCTCTAACGCTCTTGAGGCAAAAGGAGCTGAGCCTGCTCAGGACCTTGCAGAAATGGGTTCTGCATGACTGAAATGGGACACCAAAGGATGACTGATCTGTGTGCAAGTCTGACTGGGCAGCAGAGCGTCCCTAAAACAAATTCCCTTCCAAAGAGACCTTCCTACAGTGGCATTTCCCTAGCCATGCCTCCCCTGGCTGGTGCATGCGTGGTGAACAGCCTGCCTGAGACAGATGCTATTCCCAGCTGGGAACACAAAGAATTGAACTGTGATCATTGAAAACAGAGGCTTTCACGGATTAGCAAGACCTTTTTGCGTGCTGAGCTGCTGTAACAACTAGCCTGGTTTGCACTGTCACCCTTGCCCTTCCCCTGCCTGCGTGTGCATGCATGTGTATATTTTATTCATATATATATATATACACACACACAAAATATTAGGGGATATATTTTATAGCTGAAGATTTCGGGAGCCTGAAACAGAATTTCACCTTGAGAAACACTAAGACATTAAAAATTAGGTTGTTTGTGATCAATAAAGATAGATGGGTTCTTAAAAAAATAAAAATAAAACCAGACACAAATAATCCATGCAAATTAAACTATATTCACCTTTCTTGTCAGAACTGCTTCCATGGCCCTTAAATCACAGACATTTTAAAACCAAGCTTAAAATTCATTCTCAAAATTGTCATGCAATTCATCTGCATTTTACAATTTATTTATTTATTTTTACTCCCTGTGAGATTGGTATCACTGTACATCTACCTAGCAATTTACATGTATTTTATTTCAGTGGAGTTTGATGTCTGTTATGATGAAAATGTCAGTGTTCTAATGATTAAATTGATTTTTTTCTCCCCTTTTCCAGAAACAGCATAGCTGCCTCAGCAGTGTGTGCCTTCAATCTGAGTGCTATTACTCAGGCATTTAATGGCCCTTTCCGTTACCAAGAAAACCCAAGGTCAGCCTGGCTGCCAACGTTAAACCCCATCCCTAATTTCCAGGTACTGCTACTGCTCTTCAGTTTACTCCAGTCCCTTTTACATTCTGTCACTCCAATGGGTTGATTTGTGTGGGGCTCATTTTTCCAGGTAGACCCATGGTGCAGATAAATTGTATTTCTCCACATTTATGAGTCTTTTAGTCTGTGGAACTCCTTGCCACATGTTCTTTAGACATCAGGGTTCGTGGCAAAAATTGAATGGTTTTACCGATAATAAAAATGTTCAGATTTTTTATAATAATGAATAATTTAAATCTCTCTTACGGCCATCACTGACACATGAACTCCGAGAATGTGATCCTCACAAGGGGACATAGAGACATGTCCCCACCGAAACTGGGAAGGATTGAAAGCTGAAGCTGGACAAAGTCAAACTAGAATGGAGACAACCTATATTTTAAACAAGAAAGGTAATTAACCACTGTGACTGTGTAAGGATGTGATGAATTTTACATCACTTGATAGGGCCCCTAAGGCTACCAGTGTTTCAGTGCAAGATGGATGTCTTTCTGAGACACGGTAGCTCAGCCAGAAATTATGGACACATTGCAGCAGTAACTGGTGGAAGAGGACACACGAGGATGGTCGCAGTGGTTCCTTCTCATCTTAAAAAATCTTTTTTTTTTATGAATAAGCAGTTTTGCAGGGTTATGAGTTAAGGCCAATTTGAAAATTACAGAACAACTTTAGCTGCTTTATGCCCAGATTCAGTCAGTGCAGTGCAGAGGATGTGTGTGACAGCCCAGCAAACCTGAGTCTTCTGAAACATGAGCCCATTTTACAGCTCAGTCCCTTCCCACCTGGGGAATCCTAGGGAGGATGGGCTTGTCTTCCTGTCCTCGCTTCCCCGTGGTGAATCCTTTCAGCCCAATTGTGTGAAACTGGCTCTGCTTTATTACGGCAAAGGTGCTGAGGCTGCCTGCAAATGTCATCTGCCTTCAAGCTGGTGATGTCAAGGACCTTCCAAAAAAGACTCTGCATTTGCCTGAAATCACAGCAAGAGCTGATGGGAGGCAGGCCCACGCTGCAGGCAGAGATGTGCTTGGGTTCCTGCTGCGGAACCTGATTTCTCCCCCTGAATTCCCTCATGGCACCTGAGTGAGGGCTTCTGTCTGTACGAGGTGGGACAGGATTGGACTCTTGATCACCCCCTCAGCTTGGTGCACTCAAAACCAAGAAACAAAGCTTCGCTGAAGGCCCAGCCATGCCAAACATGGCCAGGGTTTTTGGGTTTTGTTGGGTTTTTTTTTAATTTTAAAGGGAATATTAAGGTTCACTGAGAATCGAGTACTTTCTGTCCCTTGCTGGGCTAACCCAGGAGGAATAAAAAAGGACTTTGGAAAACATTTCCGTGTAGTGAAAAGTATCAGATAAAATGTGGAGTGCAAAGATTGCAGCAGCAAGATGAAAGAAAAGAATCAGAGGAAAATAAGGAAAGGAAAAGGAGGTATGTGGCGGGCAAAAGGAAGATTGCAAGAAGAGATTAAGATGTTTTTCAAGTACAGGAGGAACAAGAGGTCAGTGAAGGGCCTTTAGGAGATGACAAGGGTAATTTAGCGACAGAAGAGGCAGATATTGCAAAAAAAATTAAATTAATTTTTTTGCCTCAGTGTTCACAAAGGAAGATGAGGGAAGGATGCCAGACTTTTTTTTTCTTGCAGAGAGGAAGGAGAAATACTGAAGGATATAGAGGATCAGGGCAGTGCAGATAATCAGGAAATTAGAACACAAGAAAATAAAACCAAACCAGAGGGATGCTGTGTCAGCACACGGGCTGCTAATAGACCAAAAGGATTATCTGTGACTTGATGAGAACAGAAAACAAAACCAACAATGACATTCCTGCCACTGGGACTTCTCATTCGGTGATGCTCTAGAAAGGAAAGTGAGTGGGGAGAAAAGCATCCAAAGCAAGACAGTAGTGTAAACCAGGAGTATAGAAGACAGCAGAAGAGAGAGATCTAAAAACTGTTTAGAATTGGGATGAGGCAGTCATGAAATTAAAAAGACCACTGCGATAGAAAAAACATTAAAACCCACCTGAGGACACATCAAAAAACCACTGATGTTTTCTTAGTCTACTAAGGATGTTTCCTTAGGCTACTCAGGAAGATGCTAACGTTGATAAAAAAGTGGCCATGTTAATAGGTCATGGGAATTAGTATCACCCTGTTCACCTAGTTCACACAAGCTCCAAAATATTGTAGGGCTTAGTACACCAGCTGTTAGGATCCGTATTTATTGTGTAAATGTGAGCTAAATTCCTGTCAACTCATTTTAGCACATCATAAGAGAAGCTCTACATGGTGCACCTTAGAAAGGCAGCCACACTGCAAAGAGTTGCTTTGATGCATATTGAGAGTACGCACATGGGAAATTTGTACACTGTAGCTGGAGTGCTGTAAATCGACATCCTAATTCACAGTATACTAACTTCTCATCCAAGGAAAGCCCAAACACCTAGACCCAAAATGAAGGAAAATAAATTTGTGGGTTTTTTCTAGTGAAATTACTCAGGTGTGAGCATCACTTAGTGATGTGATCTATCTAGACTTCTGTAAGGCCTTTGACACTGTCCCCCAAAACATCCTTCTCTCTAAATGGAGAGATAAGGATTTGATGGATGGACT